>NW_009215694.1:0-69289 GCF_000690835.1 Fulmarus glacialis
AGCCGCCGCCGCCCCGCGGGTGCAGGTAAGGAGCGGGGCGGGGGGGAAGGTGGCCGCGCTACGCGGAGGGGGGATGCAGAGGGCAGCCCCCACCTGCTTTCGCCCCGAGCTGGCCTTAGGGAAAAAAAGAAAAAAATAATAACACCACCCCCCCCCCAAACCACCCAAAAAAAGCGCCGCTGAGGGCTAGCGGCGGGGGGTTTTTTCCAATGAAGATGATCCTCTTAAAAAAAAACGCTTGCACGCCGAGCCGGGAGTCGCCCCCAGGGCGCTGACCCACCCCGGGACGGAAGGATTTCGAGATTTAACTAATTTTTTACCCACCCACTCCCCTCCCCATCTTAATTGAATGGAGCCGCGGCTTGCAGACCTAGGAACTAGCACGAATGCTGGCGCTGAATTCGGCGTAGCAGTTGGGAAGGGTAGTTTTTAAGAGACGTGGGGGGAACTTGCAACAGAAATAATAAGTTTTTCTATGGTCGCCTGATTAATTAAAAATGAAGTACGCTCTGTGCGTTGGCAAACAGTCCTAAGCAATGATCTGGAGCAATCCTAAACCATAATAGTTAATATTTTTTTTTCCTTTCTTAGAAAATTCGAAATACCTAAGTATTGCCTTTGTAAATCCTCAGAGAGCCCTCAGCGTTGCAGTATTCACTGCTTAATGAATGTTTGTAAAGGGATTTTCATTCCCACTGAATGTCAATGGGAGCAGCCAGGGCTCAGGGAGTCAGGTCACCCACTCCTTTTCTTTTGCGAAGAAAGAAGGAGCAGAATTACTTCAGCAGCACTGCTGCGTTGATGTAGTGCACAGGATGACATTCCCTGCTGATACAGTTGTTCAGGTGAAGCGTGCTTCTGGAGTTTATGATTTTGAGCACGAAACTCGAGAAACAGATGAGAAAAACATGCAGCAGTCTCTACATGTGCAGTAGAAAAGGTCCTCTCGGGACTTTTTAATGCTCCATAATGGACCCCGGGGAGGCTGGGTTTCATTTTTGTAATTTGTTTTCAGTCTAGTATATCAATATATTTATTTCAGTTATATATGCTATTTATAGAGCATCTCTTTGAACCAGCGTATTTTTATTTACCTTTTTCCTTCTCACATCGTGTTTTTGTAACGGATTGCACGCTGAGATATTTCAGTAGTGCTGCTATTGTTTAACTTATGGAGATGGGCATTTTGGGTGAATTAGATACATGTAGGTAACTGTGGCTGTGCATTTTAATATCGCCTCTGGCAAGGAGATCTTCAAAAGCATAAAACATTTTCAGACATACATATAATGCTAAACTAAACTTGGTGAGAAGGAAAAAAAAAAGTAAATTCATCATTTTCTGCATTTTCTACGGTAAAACAATCATTAATCCATAACTGAAGTTATAAAGCCAATTCAGAGTTTGAAATCAGCCCTGCATCAAGGAACAGATGATAAACACTTCCCATGTAAACACTCAGATTTGCAGGTGTTCTGCCATCCATTCTGGATGGATGAACCAGAATATGGGATGGCACAAATAGCATAAGGCTCTGTTCTGAAAAAAGTTATGTGCAAATTCCTGCCCTTATTATTAATAGGCTACCTGAGGTCAGTAAAATGATTTACAGTGCATAAAGTTAAGCAGATGTCTTTGCAGTACCAGGATCTACATGGGCATGTTTATAGGTAATAATAGATACAGAATAATCCTGTGTGGCAGAAAACCACAGCCGGAGGGCTGCACAGCTCTTTAATTTGTAAAGATTGAAGATACTGAAAAAATACTTAGGAACTTCTATATGCTTATGAAGTAATTTTTTAAAGTTTTTAAATTAAAAATGAACTCCTTTTGTTTAAAAGCGTTTAACAGTAAAGACAATGGTTCTTCAAAAGTTATGTATGTACCTTCATAAATGGAGATAGAAACATCAACTGAACCACTCGGAGAAAAAAAGTCTAACTGTTGAAAAATAAAATAAATATTTGTGTCATAGGCTTTATGTAATTGACTAATACTCATGTGACACAGAGTCCTGCCTGATTTTTTTTTTCCTCAGAAAAGTTTAGACATAACACAGTTGGACCAAAAACACTGTCTATTTTGATTTGTATTTTGCTTTTTAAAAATATTCCATTTTGAAGAAAACTTTACATTCAGATCTACATATAATCATTTCAGAAAAATTCATTACTTGTGGACCCAAGTTCTTCTAAGAAAATATTTCTATTGATGCTCCAGATACTAATTTTTTGTAGGTATCAACTCTTGTTCCCCATCATACAATAATTTCCTGGAAAAATATCGATTTTAAGAAAAAAAAAAACCATCTAAAAAGGCCATGGTATTGAAATATTTTCCAAATGGAGGACTTTAGTGGTGTTTCTATGAAATTTCAGCTCTCTCAGGGAGCTTTTCTTTTCCATGCTGAATAGGAAATATTGCTTTGTGTAAAGGCCTTTCTTTGCCTTAAAATAGAGGGCTTAGAAATATCAAGTTATGTAAAAAGTATCACTCATACTATAAAGCATTTACAATGAAACAGTCTTTCAGTGAAACTCTGGTGATTTATAGAAATGAAGGATCTTTTCTAGGGATCTTGACCACGGGGATGCTGAGCCTTCACATTGCTCAGTCTACTACAGCTATGACTGGAAGAATCTGTGTCTGTGGCAGTGGCCAGACACTTCATGGAGAGTTACACATCGACCTTTTAATGACAACATAATGCAATTTTTCTGTGTCTAAGTCTAACTCTGAATCTTGATAGGTTTACTGCTGTATCTTCAGATGCCTTTGTCAGCTGTGTGAGCACCCAATTACTATTAGATAGTACTCAAGATAACCTTTTGTCTTTGAGCACTAACCTCAAAGACATATAAGACACCTTTAGTTTTTTCAAGAAAGCAAATATAAATACATGACTTTCTATGACTAATAATTACAAAAAACCAAAAGCTGATCATTCAGATTTTTGAGTTTTGTAGGATAATAAAAATGTGATACTCTGCTCTCATTTGTCTTTGCTTTCATTCTGATGGTCATCTGCTGAGGATAACTTAATACCTAATACTGTCTGCCACAAGACCTGTTCTTCTTTTAAAACTGTATTTGGATGGTATACGGAACACTGAATACATTTGTATACTGAATATAAATATGAATATTTTAAGATAGGGAATTATATGTTCAGTTATAATAAACATGCGGTAATCAAGAGTAGTTTATAAAACGTATCAAGAGAATCCACTTACTACTTCTGTAATTACTGTCATTGTGCAATATTTTATATTTAATCTTGGGATCAAAGGTAACTGTTGACAGCCTTAATTTGGGATCCTATTTGATAATGTGCTGCTTATCTTTCTGTCACTAAGATATTAAGTTTCAGCAGACGATGTATTTTCAAGTAATTGAATGTCTTACTTAAGTCAGTTTGTAAATTGTTTTAATTGGGGAGGCTTTGCATGTAGCACCAAGTACAATGTAAGTACTGACAGTGATGAGCTCTATGGGCAGGAAAAAAAGGAGAATTACACTGCATAAATTAAAACTAATCCGACTGGAATAGTACTCTAAATGCAAACCCAGAGTGTGAGGAAGCAGAAGGAATTTAGAAAGCTGTAATTCCAGAATTGTAGGATGACATTAAGAAATCAAATATTCCTATGATTACAATTTGGCATGAAGAATGCAGACATATGGAGAAGATACCGAGAATGACAACACTGCTTGTAAAAGACCACCCAGATTGATTCATCAGGGAGGATGAAAAGTACTAAATATTTAGTGCTTGGTTAACTGCTGGTAAATAAGGGAGAGGAGGCAAGATAACTGTTTACAAGTATTTGAGAGATACAGTGACCAAGGAGGGAAAATAGCTACATTTAAAGCTTATGAGTAGCATAGCATGGCCAGGGGCTTTGAGATACTGATGCAGGACTCTTAGGAAACAAACAAACCTGCTGAAACTCAGGAGGAAATTAGTTTAATATCTGTACTCATTTAACTGTAGAAACAACCCCTGTGTTAAAGAGTAATAAACATTGTGAAGCAGCCTTTCAGCCTTTCATTTTTGTTTTTCTACAGCAGGTCACTGAAATCTTGCTTAAACTTGAAAAATTGAAGTTTTGTACTTCACAGACACACAGTCACAAGGCTAGGTGTCAGGGCATCACCTCCCTTCCCCGAAGCCTCATCAATTACATCAGTGTATTTTCTGACAGGTGCTTAACTAACTTATGTTTTTAACACCCCATTAGTGGAGGCTCCATGACCTACCCAGTCCAAAATCGTTTCCAGTGCTTTTCTGTCCTTCTTCTTGTTTTTAAAATGCCTCACCTGTATCTTCCTTGCTGTAATTTAAGTCCACTATTTTTTGTCTACCCTTCATTTTGGAAAACCGATTATTCCCACCCACTTCGCAACAGCCCTTCTTGTATGAGAACGTGGTCCTCTTTTGCCCTGAGACAACAAGATCCATCCAGGAAACAAACATCTTTCCCAGAGGTTTGCTTGATTTCTGATCTCTTAGAGATTTACAATGATCTCTGATCACTGTTGTTCTCTTCTGTAATATTTCCAGTGGGTCTACATACTTCTTGCTTGAAATCAGGCATAATACTCAAACTGATATATCAGCAGTGCTGAATGTAGTAGAAGGACAGTTTTATGTAACTTGCAAGTATCTGCCCTATTTCTGTGTGCTGGTATTCGTTTTTTTGCAAAAAACTTTGCAAAAAGTATGTTGCAAAAACCACCATAACACCATAGCATGCATGGTGCTAAATCTGTGAAATGTTATAGCGCCCAGATCCACTTCTGTAGAACTGCTGCCACTCATCCAATCCTGCCTCCCTCAGCCTTTTTTTGTGCAGTTGGTTATTCTTAGCTAAATGAAATGGTTTGCTTTTGTCTTTTTCAATCTGTCGAAGCACTTGAATTCAAATACCATCATCCGGTGTTTGAACCCTTGTCAGTTTGGTCCGTCTGCAGATACAATGCTACTCTCATCCATCATGCAAAGAAATCACTGAGGGGTATCCAAACCAGACTCCCAAACAAATTTCTCTTATCCTTTCAGTGTGATAGTGAATTGTTGATAACCACACTCTAAATATTCTCTTCCAAATGATACCAACCTCTACTGCAACTTCATCTAAACCAACTGTCCCTAATTTGTTTATGAGACTATCAAGAGCCTGGGGACTGTACCTGTTGCCCACAGTTTCTCAAAACTAATTTCTGGTGGCTCCGAGACTGGCAAATCTGAGGTTGGTGCAATAGTACTTAGTTCCCTAAGTACTGTTTATTAGACTAGTTGTTTTGAAAACCCTGAACTTATTTAAAAAGCCCCAACTTATTCTTCCCCATTCCATCCTAATTTCTTTTCCCTTTGTCACTGATGTATTAGCTGCCTGGTGGCAATTAACATGAATAATGAAGAAGAACAAGAAGAAAAAAACCTAAACACTCCGGTCTTCTCAGCACCACTTATTATTGGTCTTTTCTTCCCACTTAGTTGAACAAATTTTTCCTGGTCCTCCCTTCTCTTCTAACGTCTGTGCAGAGTGTTTCTGTACAGGATCTGAAGGCGCACATCTAGCATCAGGGATTTTTGACTATGTGGGACCCCAGGAGGAAGGGATTCTCTTTGCTGGGAGCTGATTTATGAGTTTTGATATGATAGTAAATATGAACAGACACTTAAAGGGACTGTGCAACTTCGGCACGAGTATGCTCTTTTCAGTGTTTTTTAATGGCAACGGGTACGTGTTTGTGCATTGTCATCTTAGCAGAATGTTACCTATCTACAGAATGGAGTTTATGTACTTAGTGAAATAAATCTGTTTACAGTGCAACCTTTCAGCTACGTAGACTATGACCCTAAATGCAAAACAGCAAGGGGAATATTAAATGATTAACTGATCCAAGAATAGGATGTGCAGTGAATAGTACTAGGTTTTGTCTGGACTGGAAAATAAAGCTAACAAAATGAATGTGATGGTGAATGGTTGTCATTTTGAGTAACTAGAGCTTGCACCATAAACTTTAGTTCAAGATCTTGAAAGAACAGCCTCAGTGCTTTCAATCTTTCATTAGGGCAAGGTTGTCTCAATTTTTTAATAGGAAAAAATACAATAGTGACTTTATTTCAATTAATGAGATTGCTTTAAAATGCTATGTTTGCTGTGAGCATTTCAAATAACAGTGATTCTTGTCAAACGTGTCTCGACTCTTTGTATTTCACTTCAGAATTTCCCAAATTTTACTGGAGGAAGGGTCCTGAATCAGGACTTCAGCTCAGTAGGGTTTTAGACATGCTGCAGAGAGTTCCCCTTGCTCTGATTTCAGGCTGTGCGTTTTCATGGGACTATAACAGTTCATGTGTGGGTGAAATTAATTACCAGAGTTGTTAGCCTTATGTAAGCAAATCATCTCGTCTTGCTAAACTTTCACTGCAGCTAGTTTAACTATTCACTGCAGGATTCCTATTGTTTTGTTTCATTATCCTTTATTTACTAATAAAGCTGTTTTACATAATGATTCATATCTGGAAGCAATTTAGTATGTCATCATGCTCCTATTTGTTGCCTTCATTAATGAAATGAGAAAGCACTGTCAATCAGAATGGAGGTTGTTACAATGATTTATAAATTCAATCCCAAGGGTAAGAAAAGGTCTCATAAAGAAATCTTAGGTCTGTTTTTGAGAAGGGCTGCAATGAGGTTTTGCTATTGGAGATTAATTGGATTTTTGTATTTGCTTGGAAAAAAGACTACGGTTTATAAGTGACCATTAGGGTTGAACACTTAGCTTTCCATGGCTACTTATATTTGATTGAAAAGACTGGTAAGTCTGAAGGAAGCTGGAAGTAACCTGAAAGTATTGCTCACTGTATAGATAGTTCTTCCTGTTCTGTAGATGAAGGCAGAGAATGCAAATTGGACTATCTCACTTTTTACCTGGCTGTCAGTATCAGCTACAGCTGCACATGTTATTGCTAGAGAGCAAGGTATTGTGGGACATAGACCTGGCCCTTGTGGTTTATACTGTTCGATTTAAGGCCAGTGATTAATTAGGTTATTGCATCCATAGCTGGAGTTGCATGCGTAACCAATATTTGTGTTGCTGTAGTAACAGAGAGAGACACAACTGTGCTGAATTTCCTAGGTCTTTCAAGTAGGAGTTCTCCTAATCCAAAATGGCATTGAGAATTCCCATCAGCGCGTGAAGAGTGTAACTAAGAGGGGCCCTCATTAATAGGCTGAAATCTTACATATCTGACTCTCAAACTGAGTTGAGTAAATTCCTGCAATAGGCAGTTGCAAGAGAGAAGACAAAAGGAAAGCCCGTGGCTCAAATTAATGAAAAGCAATTGATTTGAAGACAAATAGGAGCAATACAGGATTTGATGACTACTGTGAAAATCACAGGGTGCTTCCAAGAGGCCATTGACAAAAAGTTTGGAATGTGTTCTGGGTATTGTGACTGGCCTGAAATAGAGGCAAGGAGGAACTGAACATGAGCCAGGTCAAGACTTCACATATTATTTGATGTATTATACATCAAATTAAAATAGTGGTGGTGACATAGCACATGCTAAGATAGATGGAGGAAGATGTGAACATCTTAGGTGGATGCGAGGGATAACTTGAGGTGGATGAGAAGGGCTGCAAGGGATTCAGAAGAACTGCAGGAAGGTGTGGAAAGCCTTGGGTAGGCTGTGGTAAAGGCAGAATTTTTGCACTGAACACTACTTCCTGTGCTTCAATGTTAGGGTATCCCTTGCATCTGAGAGCCAGCAACTGTTTTGTCCATTTGAGGATAAAGTATTTAATACAGTTAGTCAAAATTGCAAGTCAGACACTTTCAAAAACAAGCAAACAAAAAAAGTCCGTGGAAAAAAAAAAACCCAAATAGAAATAATCCTGACTTTTTAAAATGTTGGAAACTGGGACTATTAATTTTTGGTTGTTGTCATTTCAAGGTCACATGTTTAAATGTATTTATTACTTCGACGGTGATAGAAAATGTCCAAGCAACATGACTTTCCTTAAAGCAGTATCCTTGAAAAGTTAATTATCTAAAAGGTTTCAAAAAGTTAATGGAAAAGGAAGAAATTAGATTATCTTGAAGTCAGGGAAGCTTTAGTGACACGTATAGCTATGAAAATATATGGTATCATATGTTTGTATAATTCCTTTTATCTCCTGGAAAGCTGTAATATTTTAGTTTATTTTTTATTTTGCTTTTTTTTTTAATTTTGCTTTTTTTTTTCTTTTTTTTTTTTTTACAAAGAAGGAAAGCAGCCATGTAAGAAAGAGTCAATGGACTATAACCTATTTACTTTCAAACAGTTTTTTTCGTATACCACAGTTATATGTGGTGGTCTGGTGATCCATTTCCCTGCAAGTTTAACAGAAATGACACTACAACTTTCATCCAGTTTTCTCACTTCATAGATCAGCTGCAACAAGGGCCTGTTGTAGTCTCACGAATGAACCTCAATGACCAGGAAGCCCTGAAAGGGAAGAGAATCCCCCTCTTCATTTGTTACCCAAACTGCTTGTTTGCAGGAGTCTCACATTTCTGATGCTGCATCCACGTTTTGGGGACTTGTCAAGACTTGCTGCAGAGTGGCTGAACAGCTGGGTGCCAACCTACTGCACACTCCCCACTCTGCACCAAGTCTCTGCGTGAACCCTTTGACAGGAGCATAAGCTACCGCACAAGAAAAGAGAATTGAGCATGGGGAAAGTGTGTCCATAATGACCAGCTTCTGCTCTTCTTCTCCTTTTTGCTGGCTTATCGGACAGTTTCCAGGTAATTTAAATGAGAACTGGAGCAGAGCTGAAGCAGTGGGATTTCTGGACATCTTGGATTTTCATTACCTCCTTTGCAAAACAGACTTTGCAGTTATCCTGGAAGTTACAATCCAAAAGTTGGATGAACTGAACATTTTCTACCATTTATGTGCAACAGAGACACTGCCTGGTACTTTCAAGGCAAAAAAAGTTATAATGGTTGTTTTTGTTCATGAAGAGAAATAGAAGTATTGAGTTTGGCTTGTAAAGTTACATAGTTCTAAGTTTCTGATGTTTTCAGTGACATTAGACTTGTGTGAAACTGTTACAGCTGCAGGCCAGGTCAGACTCCATAGGTTTCTTGCCTTTTGTAAACATTGAAATGAAGAAATTTATTGCTAGGACATTTCCCTGCAGTGCTGCAAAGTAAAACCTGATAGTGTTATGGATCTTGACTGGAAAATCAAATTGGCAAGTCTAATTTCATCGTGTGACTTAATTATCTACAAAATATAAACAATCACCAGGAATGGAAATTGTGATGAAACGGTAAACGAAATAATTTGTATTTTAGTAGACTACTGTTATTCTAAGATTATAACCGGATTATTATCTTGACAATGTTCATTGGGCATATCTAGAAATAATAACCTCTAATGCAGTGTTGTAATACATGAGTCTCTAGCATGTCCCGTATAGCAGAAGACTCAGTTATCAGTCCCAGTGAATAAGAAAGTTAAAGGAAAAACTTAAAGGAAAAACTTAAAGGAAAAACTTAATGGTCTTGTGATTCAGTAGGAAACTAAGCCAAATTTCAGCCTACATTGGAATTCAATAAAGATATTTTAGGAAAAGTATAATATACCATTGTATCAATAGGAAAATTCTTACTATCTTCTAAGTCAAGTCCAAGTTGTCTTTTGTGTTTATTAAAATATGCAAATTAACCTTCAGTTCAGACAGCTACTTCTATAGTTGGCATAAACTGGAATTTCTGTAGCATTTGGAATTCAGTATGAATGATTGAAAACATTCTCCTTTTTTTTTTTTTTTAAGAACTGCAAAGATTGAATGAAGAGCTTCAAGTGGAAAGATAAAAACACTTGGAAACACTGAACCACCTAGTAACCAAACATGAGATATAAACTAGAGCAAGGAGCATATCACATGGCAAAAGAAAATAAACAATTGTTAGTCTTTGGAATTTCTACTTATAAATAGAGGATTTCTAGACAGTTTAACAACAAAATAGAGTATGTCTTGAGGCATGAGAAGAAAGATAGCTGCAGACATGAATCACCCAATTTGTTTTATTTAAGGGTCAAATAGTAAAAAAATAATGGGTTTTTGACTCTAAGGAATAATTACTTGAAATTACTGCAACTAACCCATCCTATTTGACGATATAACTTGAAATGACATTCATGAGAAAAGTTGTGATTGAGTAACTTCTGGCACATGTAATATAATTTCAATTTTGTGTTTCAATATTGTCTACTTCTGTTGTTCAGTCTGTTACAGTTTTCCACTCTTCAAGATGAAGCTGAAAATGTGCCTACTAGGAATTTACTATACTGTTACTGAATTTTATATATATATATATGTATTTTCAGCTACTAAAAGGTGAGCTAGCTAATGCATCATAAAAGAAAATTGTGGAACATGCCAGAAAAAAAGAAAGTAAGGATTGTGAAAACATTGAACAAAAATGTTTTGAAGAGAGGTATTCATAGATACTACAGTCAGAATAGACTGTGACAATTGTGACCATTTAGCTTGACCTCTTACATAGCAGAGTACATAAAACTAGTGAAGTGGATCAAGTCTTACATACTATTCTTGTAGGCACTTACACACACTTAACCTGAAGTACATTAATTTTTTTTTTTTTTAGTCACTGGGATTAACACCCATTTTCTAAATTAAAAAGATTGTGCTTGTAGGACAGGTGTTTTGAAGAGCTCACATTATTTGTTATTATACACAATATTTTATTTTAAATCTTTTCTCATAATAACTTATTTCAACAGTGAAACTGACAGAAAAAAACATTTTTTATTACGATTTTAAAATGTATATTATTTGAAAATCAAGGAAAGCAAAAGAAGAACTTGTTGTGTGTTTAAAGTCTTTGCATATTCAAATGCAGCCAAAGGAGTCACTTTTATAATTTCATCTTTATAATATATTGCTTAGTTTCTTGGCAGAAGTTTGGAAGCAGGCTTTAATCTCTGCTGAGTGCTTGGGCAAACAGGTTCTGTTTTAATAATGGAAGGAATATTTCCTGAATAAACAGGCAGTTTGAATTAGTTTGGAGAATGCCTTAACACTTTAAAATGTAATCTCATCAGCCTCCATCAGATATTAAAGTCTGACCTGCTTGGATGAGGGGAAATCTTAAGGAAGATGTAAGATTCTATGTAAAGGGATTCAGTGTCTGCATCCACTTGGTGTTTTACATGAGCTTAGGAGTAATATTGAAAGTCTAAGAAGATACCACTTTTCAAATGAATCATTAAACTGAAATACTTTGCTAAGAAATGAAGATAGCAGAGTAGAAGCAGGGAAATCATGGTTTTGTCGCTGAAAAATTTCAACCAACTCATCACTTCTAGAGCATAGATTAGATAAACCACAAATAATTTATGTATGATTTAGGGGCTTTGGTTTCAGGGTCCAGGCTGTACATCAAATAACATACTAATAATTTGCCTACCTACTCACCTTAGCTACAACCGGAAAGTCTATTCTTAACTTCTTGTTCTTAATCATTCTGCACTCCTGCTGAGCTTTTACTACATTGGTGAACTTATTTAGGAATGTGCATATTATTGAATAGGCACATGCAGTTATGTAGTGCTCCTGAGGCAAGATAATATATTCAAATTTTTTCTTGACTTTTGTGAAATAAAATCAGATCCTTTGAGTAAAGACCATTTTATAAATATGATGGCTGTTAGATGGGTGTTATGATTTTATGAATGTAAACTTACAAGGTCCTGAATTATGCATGTCTATAAAATGTAAAGTCTATGCTACAACAGTTTGTGTTTTGTTGTACAGAATCTTTCTTCATTATGTTTTCAGGATGGAATATGAGGCTACTCAGCTAGAAAAGCAGCACGTGCATAGTGTGTATGAAAATACAGCTGCCTACTTTAATGATCTGCAGAGCAAAGCATGGCCTCGTGTTCGAAACTTTCTGCTGGAGCAAAAGCCTGGCAGTCTCGTTGCTGACATAGGTAAGCCATTCCTTGGGGTGGTGTGAAAGATTGTCTATATACTTTATTAGTTTATATGTTAATCATGTATCCTTCAGAGCAATTGTTTTTAAAAGTTGTTTAAATTTGTTTTAAAGATGTTTTAAAATTGTTTTTAAACTCATATTAGATGCCACATACCATTTGGTTTATTTCCTTGGCAGTGTATCAGGTAACAAGTAAATATGATTTTTGACTTATTTTGATTGAGCTAAGCCTTAATCTACCAGTTTCCCCACAGACTTAGTGGTCTGTCATTCCCCTGGAGCCCTTTTTAAAAAATTGTGTTAATGGCTCAATTATTTCATATTTCAGTTTCTTTAGATCTCTTGGTTTAAGTACTGCTGGTCTGAAATTTAATGCTTTTCATTTGTTCTAAAACTCCTCCTATCAAGGCTTTAACATAAAAGAAATCTGATGTAATCACTGTTAAAAAAAAAGTTATGATCTGAGAATCTCCCTATGATCCTTAATACGGACACCAAAACCTCATTTTCCTGCTATGGCCTTGTCTTCCCTACATGTCCAATTTACATCTTGATTTTCTGTTGCACCTCCAGACTTTTTAGGGGTTTCCAGATCCTGGTGTGTTTGCTTTGGGTTTGTGTTATGACTTCAGTGCTATACAGCACGTCATTGCAAACGATGCTCCTTTGCACCACTGGATTTTCCTCACTGTTTAGACTAATAAAATGCTTTTACACAGCAAAGTGTAATAAATGTACACAATAAATTATGCATCTGCCTTATGCTATCAGAAAAAACATTCTTTGAAGATGTTGTAGGCTATAATCAAAAGATAGTATATAATTCTCCTGCTGCTGTTGAGCAGTACCCCAAAAATAATTGATTGCTGTTATTTTGGATATGTATCTTCTTGTATATGTCTGCACCATTTTCACTAATAATCTCAGGAAATAATCTATGGCATACACTCATACAACAGCCAGCTTAACATGATATTTCTCAGCCAAAATTTTTTGTCACTTCAGTAGAAGTCATTTGAAGCTTAGCTGAAGTTCTTTGAGGCTTTGTCAATAGGCATCACAGTGGTTACTGAAAGCTTAAGATCACCCTGTTACAGTTTCAGCTGAAATAATTTAAATGCATGTGATAGATCTGGAGAGGAGGTAGATGCTTACAGTTGCCAATAAGAATATTCCCATTAAGGCACACAAGGTACCTCCTTTTATGAGGTTTAATGAGATCTACAGGAATCTGACTGTTGTGTTTATTTTTGGTATGTATTTTGGGAGGAGGGTTGCCTAGTGGCACCAAAGTTTTCAAAATGAGATGTTCAATTGATAATTTTGTTTTCTTTTTAATATCACCTTTTATTAAAATATTTCTGTTTGCTAGCTTTACATGAAGCATGGTAATGGTAGCAGAATAAAATATCATTTTGTCTAATTGCATTGTTATTTTCATTCATCAAAATAAGTGACAATAGCATGGCCATTGTTAACAGCTTCATGAAGGCATCCACCTCCTGATGACTCATTCAAAGTGACTCTCCTGCAAATGTAGATTTTTAGAGTACTGAGAGTGTTGTCACTAGCTTCATTCCAGAGAGGACCCTATACTTCCAAAAACTCACTGTGTTTAAAAAGCATTCCACCAAAAGCCATGTATTAAGCAAATGAATCTTCTAAATTAACGTACGTTTGACTAAATGTGTTCCTTCTGCAAACACAGTAACCAATAATACTTTGTACTAATTTTAAAACTTACGCTTTCTAGTCAACATGCAGAGCTTCATGTTTTATTGCATATGTTCCTTGAACTGCATTAACAATATGAATCTTTTCCATTTCTCTCAAGTGTTACTTCAAAGAATAGTGCTTGCTTTTTGCTTTAGAAATATGCTCTTTTTTCACCACTGAAGTGTTGTGCTGTTCTCCAACAGTTCCTGTGCTGTCTCTCTAGATAATGGTGCACATTAACGTCAACAAGAGCAGCAGCACTGCAAGAAGCAGTGATGTTTCTAAAGATAACTCCAGGCCTTTAAATTGAATTACCAATACTGAGATGGTTCTCTTTGCCAAGCTGCTACCCCGTTGCTTGGCTGTCAACTTTCAGAAATTATTCTTCACAACTGACCCATAACTGCAGTGAATGTTTCCTAATCTAATTTTGAAAAGTGCCTGTTATGCATACGGTATTGAAGAACACTCTGAAAGATTTCAATTTAGTACAGCACAGTCCTTGAGAAGACATACTTTTAGGTGGAAGACATTCTGGAACAGTTCATTACATTTACATGCATTATAATGCATTGGCACAAAGACAGAAAGAGGACGTGCCTGCAACATGGCAGGAATTTTTATGATTCACGGTTATTTTCCAGTCTGTATCTGAAGCTAAAATTGTCCTCTCTGACTTGTGTCAGTGACAGCTGTGGTTTAGGACTTCTTGGAGAGAAATGGGGTGCACTGGAGAGGTACTGTGTGGGGTTTAGCAAAGACTGGGGAAGTACTTGGAAGAGATACCTATTGCAGGTCACTAAAAAGACAAGACACACTGGCTTCAGGAAAACCCCGGAACAGAAAGTAGTTGGAAGCTGAAAGGATATTGAGGAAAAGGGTCATAATGCTTACCTGTTCTTACTCTTTCCTGGGCACCCATTTATGCTCATTGTTGGAAACAGGATACCAGGCTATATAAAGGCTTGGTATGGAGCAGCACAGTTGTTTTTTTGCTCTAAGATATGCAATAGTGACTGCAGAGGACCACTCCTTCCTCCTCCCACCTGCACTTACCCTTCTTCCCCAAAGAAATACACATAACTTGCTATTACAGGGCTGTGTAATGAGTATTTTTGGTGGTGATGTTGGTACTGTTACACTCCTAAGGGTATGAACATGTAATTTCAAACAGTCCAAATGAACCCTGCAGCAGTTAGGCTAGTAGGAGCAAGCTTTCATTTTGTTTTCCAGGAAACCTTAGAATTAGGAAAGCCTCCCCATTATTTTCACTGCTTTGGGAGGGATAGCAAGTGTTTGGAACATACAACTTCTGATCTAGTATTCTTTTATTTAGGTTGTGGAACTGGAAAGTATCTCAGTGTCAACAGTCAGGTGTATAATCTTGGCTGTGATTACTGTGGACCACTGGTAGAGATTGCAAGGAAGAAAGATGATGAAGTTCTGATATGTGACAACCTTAACCTTCCCTTTAGGGACCAGTGCTTCAATGCAGTCATTTCCATTGGAGGTAAGACAACATACATGCATTCTGGCCCACAGCAAATGCAAAGTTTTTTGGATCTTTTTCGTTCCACGTGTCTTCATTTCAGTTAATTTGTTTTGAAACAATTCCCTTCTTAGAATCACATCAGATACTACTAAATGAATGTAGTAAACATGAAAAAAAAATCAGTTCCATTGCACAGAGGCACTGTTGACCAGGGAAGTATATGGATCATTTGTTTGTTTTTATGTGGTCTTGTTCACCCTGTGGAGAAAAGATTTCCTTCCAGCATGCATTTTAAACAAGTAAAAACAAATATAAACGTGGCTGCTCACAGTTTTAAAGAGATTACGTGGTCAAGACAAACTCTTCGTTCCTCCTTAGGATCTGTTTTGACCAGCAAATGCGTTGAAATGAAAACTTGCTTTCTCTATAGCAGAACTTGAATCATGTTAACTATTATATGTTATGAATACAAATTTCTCTTAGAATAATAATGAAATAAGAACTTAGAGCCATACAAGTATGTGTTGTCTAAAAAGAGTGAAGCATCTCAGCACCTTAACTCCTCTGACCTCTCTTTTTGAAAATATTACTCATAATTTGAGAAGTATAAACTGCAGAAGAGTAGATGAGTTAGTACCCAGTTACAGTCTACATTTTTAGCTCTACTCTTGCTTGAAGTTCTTTCAGGCTGTTTCACTGTATCAGCAAAAATATAAAGCATGATAATTATTATTGGTAGCAATCAACAAACTACTTGAACTATGATAGAAATGTATTTTAAAATGTATTTTTCACATATACAGGGTAAAAGAAAAAGTGAATAACATGCAAGCAGTATCTATATTACTTCGCTTTCATGTTGGCTAGTTAATCAATAAGCCCTATCCACATTTCAGGTCTCGTAGCAAAATTTCAGTGCTATCAGATCAGCTGACTTTGAAGGATAGCATACCTATCTAATGTTTAAACCAATTATAGGCCTGACAAGATTAAAAGTTCACGTGGTATTTCTGTACATTTAACAATAATGGATTTTAATCCCTCTTGAATAGAGACGTGGTATGCCTGTGTCCATCTAATTCTAAATAAAGTGTTTTCATCCCATTTCAGAGAATAGCAACTATTTATGTACATAGTCAAATACTCTTCTTGGCTTTGCTAGTATAATCCTGTTTATAGGATTTATATTTCTGGAGAACCACCAGAGTGATTATATAATTTTAACTATGAAGAATATTTAACCCATTAAATGTATTGCTTAGATAGAGCTTGCACAGATTCTGTTGGCACTTCTTTCTGGTGAAATAAACTCACATGCTTATACTGTCTCTGTCAGTTTTGATATTTTTTTGTGGTGATATATGGCCTAACTCCAGTATGAGATAAAATATCAGTTCCTTTCTCCCCACCTTGTTAAGGAAATTGAAATAGTATTTTATATTTTTTTTGCGAAGTTTGAGAAAATACTGACAAGAGTTAGGAGTACCTGGAAATAAACACTGACCATATAGACTGGGGAACTCTTCTCAGAGTTTACTATCTGTCTTGTGTTCCCAGCTGCTTGTGAAGGCCTAGTTGATATCAACTGCCAAGAATGCTTTTCTTTCACTTTTCATAACTGCGGTGTTGAAATAACACTATTTCTACAAGTAGAATTGGCTACTGTCAAGCAGCACATATAAAGATAATCTAATTTTTCGGAAGGTATGGAGATGTCTTCAGCTAAGAACATATACTAAGAACATATAACGACATTATAAGTTGTTATATGGGTAGATTGAATATTTTGCATGTAGAAGTAGCTGGCTCCAAGTCCACTTGAAACAAATTATGGAATCAGTCCTCTTTACATCATTGATTTGAACAAGATCTGGTACTGATGATATATAGAACAACATGACCAACATGACCAATCTCAGTAGAAGTTAATGTTTTTGAGAGTTTAGAGAGAAAATAGCTGACTTAGCTATTCTCTGGCTGTTAAAATTAGTTCCTTCAGGTGAATAGGAAGATAGAAACAGTATGGATATCTTGAAATGTAGCTTCATTTCACATTGCAGTGAAATTTGAAAATATGGAAATTATCCTGGAAAGAAAATTCAAATATAGTGATCAATAGTTTTATTTTGAATCTCACTATTTTTTTTAACAGCATAACATAATGTAACAAAAAATCATCATTCTCAGACATGCAATGTAGACTGAGATACTTCTCATTTTTTTTCCTCCAAAACAATCTATGAACGCAATACCTTTCTACAAAATTAAAGCAATGGAAAATATTTCTGTCTAAATTTTCTCACTATCTCTTTTGAAAGTGCACTTATATAAAAATACAGAGTATCTTTTTACTGATATTACATTTTACTGTATTTGTTACATGGTGAAAAGATTTTCTGTTTTCAGTAAGGTAAGTCTGAAAAGTGTCCCAAAAACTAAAGTCAAACTTAATATTACCTAACTCACCTAAAGGCCAGGCATTTAAGTGAAAGGTAGTCGTGTTATGATCTTTTATGGGTGATGTAGAGGAACAGAAACCTCCAGCTTATATGCCTGACTTTTCTTGAATCCCTATTTTGAGATGAGAGAAATTTCCTTCTCTGGGATTTTCCTATTTTTAAATGTAAAAGAGATCATTCTGGGGTAAACTTGCACTGTGGCACCAATACATTCAGCACTGTTGCTGGCTTGTACTGAGTGATATTTGGGATATGGCAACTAAAATGACTAACACATAGAACAGGTTGAAGATGAAAATGCTGTGTCCTTACTAATATTCAATACATAATGCCTTTCCTTTTTTGCAGTGATCCATCATTTCTCAACTAAACAAAGAAGAATCAAAGCAATAAAGGAAATGGCAAGGGTATTGATACCCGGAGGCCAGATGATGATTTATGTTTGGGCTATGGAACAAAAGAATCGTCGCTTTGAGAAACAAGACGTATTTGTTCCTTGGAACAAGGCCTTGTGCTCACGGCATTTTTCAGAATCGAATCAATCTGGAGATAAAGGTGAGTTTGTGCATGCTGTAAAAAGCCGAGACATACACCCTGCACAGCTAGTCATCTCTGATTGCAGCTACCAAACCAATCTGCAGCCAGAAACTGATTCAAAATGTTCCCACAATACGGACCATTGCTTATCCAGAGCCTGCTGCATGAAAATTTCTGAAGAAGAAAACAGATTTTACAGTGCTCTAGGAAGATCTTTCCGCTCATGGTTTTTCTCCAGCTCCCTTGATGAATCAGCCCTTAGAAAGCAAACTGACAAAATGAAGCCTCTGAAGAATGAAGGAGAATGGGCAAACAGTACTGTACCCATTCAGCATTCACGACACTGCAGTTTGGATTTAGGTCACCATGGGACACTGTTAAAAGAACAAAGTTTAGATGATGATGTGTTCGTGGAAAGTCTGCCTCTCAAAAAACAAGAGTGGTCACCAGCCACAGATGCACTAAAGGATTTAAGTTTAAATGGAGGACACCAAAGTGTAGCTCAGAGCAAGAGTGAAGAAGCTTCATTTATAAATGGCCCAGTGGGAGACAGGGACTACAGCTGCGATTGTAATAAAGATGGTGCTGGTAAGTCTAATGCCAGCAAGTTTTTCAAAAGAACTTCAACAACTGACTCCACTGACTCTGCATTGGATTCAGCAGTGTCTGTTGGGGACCAAACTGATGCCACGTTGGATACAAAAGCCTTCATGCGTTATTATCATGTTTTTCGGGAAGGGGAACTGTGCTCTCTGGTAGAAGAGAACGTGCCTGAGCTTCAGATACTTTCTTCCTGCTATGACCATGGAAACTGGTGCATTATTGCAGAGAAAAGAGGAACATAGCCGTAAAGAGAACAAAGCAGAACAAAGCAGAATTCAGTGACTGAGGATTTTAAGCTGCTCCTTGTGTTCCTGTGATTGTGCAGTGTGACATGGAATTTTTATCTCATGTAGTCATGTGCCATTCATTTCTGAGTTATTATCTCTCTACCTATTTAACTATCTAATGCAAGATGTGTATATAGGAATGTAAGTGGTAAACAATATTTATGTTTTGTTAAACTTTTATGAAGTTAAAACTGGAGAGTTTTATATTGCTTTTAGCAGATAATTGTGTTTTTAAATATACTTTTCTATTGAAAAATAAAACCTTTTTATAAGACAAGGATCAGGGCATCTTTTATGAGAAATATCCTCTCAGTAGAAAGTTTAGGCTTTGTTCTTCAAATGCTGAAAATGTGTCACATTACTCCCTGTTCTTGAAGTCCTATAAGTAGAGACATAGGCACATTTAAAAACGTACTTGACTGTATACTGCTAGAGTGCATGCTGCAGAACTGGGAGCAATCATGGTCCCAGTGCTACTTAGTTTGGAGTAGAGTTGTTAATGGGTAAAAACTATGTACAAAACAAGCTCTGCATATTCTGTCATTTGAGGTTTGTATCTGGGAGCAAATGACAGAACAAATTTTTAACAGTATTTTTGACTTTCGTTTTAAAAATAATTTGTGTCTCAGGTGCAGGTTAAGTTTTATATGTTAGCTCTCACAAATACTTTATCTTAATTTCCTTTGCTGTAGTTTTTCATTGGTTACGTGTATACAGAAGTCAGAGGGATTCGTGAGAGTATCAGTATTATGTAAAGGTTACAATATCAAATATTTGAGGTACATATATCTTTTTGATAAGCCTGGGAAACGAAGATTAAATTAATAAAACTCAGTGCATATCTGGTCAGCTGTCATATTTGCTGTCCTCATTGATTGACATGAGAATATATATTAAATGGTGTGTTAAATAATGTAGATAGGAAGAGGATACAAGTCCAATTTGTATATAAAATACGAATTCCTGTCTTCTACTGTTTAAATGAATCTTTTGAGACCTGAATGATAATAGATTGCTTAAACAACTTTCCCATTCCCTGTAAGACATAAATTTTGCTGAACATGGTGGCCCATCATCATCCAGTTGTACTAGATTGTAGCAGTTGCCCTCATATAGTTCTTTACACCCAAATAATCTCACCCCTTTCAGTGGGAGACTTATGATGTGAAGTTTTATGTGCTGTGGATAAAATCCACGTGGCTTCTGAAGATCGGTAGTGAAATTGTAATTACCAACTGAAGCAGGGCTGGACTGTGCTAATTGCCTTGTTAGCACAAAGTTTAGGCCATTTTTGGGCTTCATTTACAGTCAATGGTTTTAGTGTAGGGCGCATATTCAGCTGGTGTGATTTCATGACCTTTAATGGAGCTGCACAGATTCACCCCAGAGATGAATCCTTTTGGTAAGTAGTTTGAGACACCCACATAATTAACATGTCTGCCCTATTAGTAAGCAAATAACTTTGAATATAAAGCAACAGGAGTGAAATACCAAACTTTTCCAGTCTATGCTGCGTAAGTAGATGGATTTTGGGTTGTTCAGTAGAAAGCCCTGATGGTGCTGAGTATTTTTAGATGTAGCTGCCCAGGTGTAATTGCCACATGGTAATGTATTATAGATTTATTTACTGGAGCGATGCCTGTAGAACAATCATCTTTGTCTTCCTCATAGTTTAGGATCCTTGTACTTTATCCTTCCTGGGTCTGTACCACTTGCGTTCCCCACTGCTTTTGAAAATAAAAGCGTGGTCAAAGAACCATGCATCTGAGACTTCTGAAATATTATTCCACTCTAAATGTTACTTTCAATATAACCTGGGGCTGCAGCTCTCAGACACTGTGCCCGAGCCATACTTCAGAAAACTGGCAATATTCCCTGCATTGCTGGGTCCAGCTGCATCCTTAAGCTCCAATGTTAGATGCACAGTGCAAAAATGCCCATGCTGGCATATTACAGAGACAGCGTGGATCATGCTGAGCTCCACACCTCATCTGCAACACGCTCATGTTGGACCGGTGAGGCCTGCCTCATCTGTTGGGAGTTTCTGGAGGAGCTTGAGGATTTTAGAAGAAAACTGAGTTGCTTCCAGATGATATATGACAGTGGATATTCAGCACCCCTGGAATTTGAACCATATTTAGGAAGGAGATAGTTGATTATCATCCTATATCCAATTTTAAAAGTTCATCCCTAAACTCCAGCTTGCAGAAACTCTATTACACATATATAAAAACATTTATAAAAATTTATTAATCTAAACTGACAGCTGGATTTAGTTAACTGGGAGAAGGAACATTATAATTTTGTTATCTGCACTTCTGCAGTCTATCTGTGGAGTATTCAGTAGTGTAGACAAGCAGGCTGATGAAATTTGGGGTAAACTAAGAAAGGAAAGGCTTCCATTCTCTTTACACAGACACTTACTATCCTTGCAAGAGGCTGAATGTCTGTTTCAGGCTCCAGTGAAAACTTCCTGCGCTATCAGCTGTATGAATAAGAGCTGTCACCTCAAAGCCACTGAGGTACTTTAAACAGCTTTTGTGTTTGTAGACTTGCCACGCATTGTTCGATTTGAGATTCTTGACTGGGGATGCTTTTCATGATTATTTATTTCTGTATTGGATTTTCTCTTGTTTTGAGCTGATGCCATTAAGTTGTGTTACATACAAGTTTGAATTGTATTGTTATAAATTCCTGGGAGAAGGAGAGGGAAGGTTTGGTAAACCACTTTCTTTTCAAATACTCAGTTTTCCTCGGAGGACATATAATCACCATGTAACATAATTTTTATAGACTGGGAATCAGTCAGCTGAGGTCATGAATGTGGGTTCTGTACAGCAAGCCTTTATTCCCGTATGCAGTCTCCCATCTTTTTGTGGGGGCTGCCTAGGTCTGTAACAGCTTTATCATCTTGTAAGAAGCCGGATTACCTCACTCCGAGCATGGTGAATGTCTCTCTTGATTGATTTCTTTTTTGGAGAGGCCTATCTTAAACAAAATGTAATTTCCATAAGAATCCATGTGATCCCCATCTTTAATAGTTTACAGACGTAGTTAATGTGCTCAGGGAAGTGTATATACCATTGAAAAGTCTATAGTAAATGAATGAATAAGTAAATAAAACCCGGTTGTCCTTGCACACTAAAACTCTCAGCAATGTCCAGACTGCAAGATCTGACTGTTACAAGGTAAAAGGCAAACGTGTTCTTACATTTCTTGTCTGACAACTGGGCAATATTCTCACCCCAGTTATGCCGATAATAAGCCTTCATCTGACCGCAGTGGGCTATGATTGCTCCTAAGCTGCTCGTCTAGCTTTAAGTGGCACATGGAGAAGTCTTGATTACATGAGAAAAGATGCCCTGTTTTTTTACAATTTAATTTAGTAGTATCATTGTCAGTTCTGAACTGGCTAAACAAAAGCTGCTACCTTATTAGCTCTTACAGACTTTAATCCAAATGGAGAATTGCAATAAAAGAGATACCATTGAACAGAATTATTTTTGAAGGACTAATACAATTGCAATCTTTGATAAATGATATTTTGTCTTTTTTTTCTAATACATGAAAATATTTATATTAGAAGTGCAGAAGTATCATTTTTTTGGTACTAATGATGACTAATTTACTTTCTTCCAAGCTTATGGTATAGGAATTTCAAAAGCACAGGTGAGGAACAGAAGCTATAAATATTCTAGCAGATTTTTTTCCGGTACATATTTGTATAAAAGTTACTTATGTACACAGTTTAAAATGCTGAGTGGAGAGCTGTGTATGTTCCACCAGCAGAATATTGTTAGTGAACCCCCTGGGTAGATTCTGAATAGAAATAATGGCTCTGATCCTGTGTCCTCTCTGCCGTGTCATGCCTCCATCAGACTCAATTCATATCACTGTTGGGCTGTATTAGTATCGACATTGTGTTGAATCTATTGGTCTACCCACTTTCTTGCTCAGCACTTTTACAGGATTTGTGGCTACTTTAGTACTCCAGGAAAATGAAGTGTGTCAGTGTTAAATATATACAATTGTGTATCTCTTTTGTGAGTTCAGCATTTCTTATTCTTACAGTATATGAATTCTGGCAGCTACCCGTGATTTTATCTTCCAAGCTACTGGTCAAAACCATGCTTAGGTACTGCTCTATAATCAATTCTTTGTCCATAATAGAACCTATTCTCTAGTATTCGACAGAAAATAAATCCTACTTGGTTAAAATATTATTTCCTACAGAACTTCTGTGCTTTCAGATTAGTTAATAAATATATTAGCCACTGGAAACTCTGTGTCTGGGAAAGTTCTTAATGAATGTTAAATTTGAGAAGACTCTGTTAGTGCTGTTTGCTCAGTAAGTTAGACCACATGGACATGATGCAGAGCAGGTAAGCATAGTGATCTGCTATGAAGCCAGGGAGTCTGTCATTACTTTAGACCGCCATAGTCAACCTAACCATAAATGTGGTCATTTGAACTAGGTAAATAAAGGTGATGAAATGTGGTTTTTAGCTGCATCAGTACTATATGTCCTGTTGATGACAGAAAAGCAGGATGATCAGTGGAATTAATTGCTACAGAGCTACATTTACTGCTCCTTCTGATCTATTTACAGTCATGCAGGACTAAGCTTTGTGGTATAAGATAACACTGAAGTATTTCTTTGGGAATGTCGACGTTCTTTTTGCACCAATTTAAATCAGAAAAGAAAAAAGAAAAGTGTTGAGAAAGGCTAAGGAAAAAGAGCAAAAATAGGAAGTATACAGAGAAATGAAGGGGAATGGCAAAGATGGGAGCAATCACAGCAGAGGAAGCACAATCAGCACTGCTGGATATTCTTAGGATATGCAGAGGTCCCTGTTTTGACTGCTCTTACTTTCTGGAGGGTCTAGTTGATATCTCCCTGCTCTCTTACTTCACGAGCATGTGCAGAGGGAGGAATGCACCTTTTTCCCATCACTTGGAGTTCAATACTCTTTCCTGTACACTTCCAAGGCTAGGCATATGCAGAGAAAGATTGGTTAGGAATAACAATTTTCCCTTCCTTTATATCTCCATCACTTCATTGCAGCATGTTCTGTTTTGATTCCTTTTATTCTTGCTGAGTGCTTCAGTTTGCTCTGGTTGATTTGACCTTGCTCAATGATGCCCACAGTCTGGGGTTGCATTTGTTTTACTTAGTTACCTCTCCTACCAATATAGTTGCACTGGTACAAGCTTTGCATGTAGAAAGGGTTGTAGGGACAGATTAAACGAGTATTAAGGCACAAAAAAGGACATGGTTTAGTGGGCATGGTAGTGTTGGGTTGATGGTTGGAGTCGATGATCTTAGAGGTCTTTTCCAACCTTAATGATTCTATGATTCTATGATTCTATTTGTACAGTAACTAAAGTATGTTATCCAGAGTAACAAAAGGATTGCTCTGAGACTCCTCCTTAACGCATTAGGTATGTGCATACCATAGAAGAATGTACCAGGCACATACCTGCATCTTTGGTACTTAGATAAATTTCAAGATCTGCCTAAAGTGAACTACTAGATACTTGGATTGCTACTATAGTAGTAAATATATTTAGCATTCTGCATTCAGATGAATGTGATTGCACAGCCCCCCTTTGCTTGACTAATAATCAAGAGCTCCACTATTTCTATTTATTTCATTTCTGTTTCTTTCTATTTCTAATTTCATTTGTTTTCTTCTTTCTGAGCATTTTCTTCCAAAGACTCTCCATTTCAGCCCTCCTCCTTTCTATTCAGACAGATACAGCCAAACAACAAATATGGCAAATATGGCACCTCAGATTATCACAAATATGTATGTATTTCTCATTTTACCCTTAAATCTCTGTTTGTGATGATATTTTCGGGCTCTTTTCATATTTCTACCTCTGACAGCTGAAGACAAAAGTGGAAAAAAACCCCCCTTAATACTGCAAAGCATCATAGCAAACCTCATTTGGGGATTATGGGCACTTTAAATCTCTAATAGTGCAAAATGTAATGGTATCATCTACACATAATTCTCTTTTTCCTCCTTTTTTCTCAGCTGTTTTTTATTCATCATTGTCTTCACTTACGTATCTTTTGAACCCTTTAAGCTATGCCTGTATCTTCCTAGAGCTTGGGGTGCTTGAGGACAGCAGATGCCTCTGTTGCTGTTGTGGCAATTCAGCACTTGCGCCTGCTGCTTCTCCCAGTGCCCGACAGAGAAAAGCTGTCTTAAATAGAATGCAAATAACCTGATTTAAAAAAAAAACAACCAACCAAAGCCCCCCAAAATCAACAACAGCAAAAAAACCCCCTAGTAGGAGGTGCTTCAGCAGTTATGATCATATCCAAACTGAAATGGAAATGTGGGAGAAAAAAGAAAATATGGATATTATGAGTGGTGCTCCTAGCTTTGAAGACATCCTTGGATAGAAATTCTTCATCCCCTTTAGCCCTGTTGACAAGGTGCTACGCTCTGCTTTGATGAGGGGTATGTGGATGGGACAGCGGATGCGGGAACAGTGAGATGGTATTAGGTTGCCCTCTTCTGTTGTGACAAAGTAGGTTGATTTCTGCAGAATATTAACTGTGTTACTGTTTGTACAGCATCTAAAATTCTCTTTCCTGAATGAAGAAAGGATTGCTTGTATGGCTCTCAGTCATTTTGAAACTGTCAGGAGTAAAAGAGACAAAGATAAAGAAGGGGGGCATAAACAAGCAGATGTTCACCCTGTAGCTGAAAACATCACCTCTTTCCAATCTGCTAACACAGAAGTTTGTGTGTGCGCAGTCAGACTGAAAGCTGATGTTCCTCTTGCATGGGATAAAAATAAGAGTCATTCATGGGAGGCTTTTTGCTGAGGCAACATCATGTTCTTTTCTGTGTCTGTCTTCTGTGTCTTTACAGAAGAGACTACGCTACATGTCAGAATTACTGAGAATAAATTGACCCTTGACAGGTCTGCTTCCTTACCACAGGACTAACAGGACGGCCAGATTTAGTTCTGAACATTTGGACTGGGTAAAATAAAGTGTTTCTTGTGAAAGGAGGAATTAGCCACTTGGAAAGAACAAACGCTCTAGTGCAGAGAAAGCACAGCCATTCAATACGAGGTTAAAACTTTCTACTTAAAAAGAGGGAAAACAGAATGTTTTGTGGCTCACTGGCCAAAGCCGCTTTCCAGTGTGTCCGAGAGAACACCAGAGGTGAGACAGTGGTAAAATTAATAGAGATCAAGTCACACACAGCATGTCCAGGCTGCTTTAAATTGATGTTTTATTCAATGACATAGCCTGATGACGATCATTTCCTGTACTGAGCAGTAGCAGCGCCTATCAACATCAATAAGAGTCAAGAGTGCTCACTGCATCTTGGGATCTGGCCCCCTCCACTTTATGAAGACTGGCTGTTCCAACATTGACCACTGGACCATTTAAAAAGGTTACTCTAACTCCTGAGTAATAGTTCTAAATATTGAACAGGTACAAATATACACGTATATAGATTTTGATGGAACAGTTTTCATTTTGTTTTCTTTTTTTTTTCTTCTGCATGTGTTAAAGGTTTTGCTTACATTACAATACAACGGTAGCTAGTGCTTGGTGCAGTTTCTGAAAGGTAAAGAAACCATTTGACAATGAGGAAGAAAGGACTAAGCCATCAGTGCCGATGAGCTGCCAGCCAGGGCGTGTTTGGATGGAGGTAGTAGGGAAGAAGGGGAGGGTGCTAGGAGAACCACATGAAGAGAGTATCAGAAAGCTGCTCAAGCCTGTGAAGTCTGATCTGATTCTGGGAGTAATTACCTCAAAATCTGATTCAAAGTCTTCCATTGACTTCCCTGGTCTTTGTATCGGTTGTTCTCAGAAATGCCTGTTTACCCTGGTATTTTTCTTTCTTTGATTCAGACAAGAAACAAAGATCCCTGGGAGGTTTACTTTATGCTTAAATAAATAGTAGACCTGTCAGTTTAATAGTGGAACAAATGTTTGACCACAGTTGCCCAGGAGTGTTTCCATAGTCCCTTGAAGAGTGAGCCACAGGCACACCCAACTCCCTTTCTCTCTCCAGCCTCTAGTTGAGATTCATGAAGAAATATAAAAATAAAAATAAAAATCCAAGCATGACGGGCAGCCTGGGGCTGTGACATGTTCTCACCTGATCCTTGAGCTGGATATTCAAAGCACCAAAACCTTGCATCCATATTCTTAGCTACCATGAAAAATACCTAAGGCTCAGCTGGAGATACCAAATTCTGGAGTAAAAGGAAACTTTTCAAACTTACCTGTGCAAAAACTGTGATCCTGTACCTGAATTTGCTTTGAGTTACAACAACTGACTTTGCTGGTATTTGAGTCAAGCTCCTAAATGGGAATTTTGCCACAGAGAGTGCATGCCTGCTACTGGGATGCAGGTCTTCTGGAGCCAGTATAGGGAAATGTCTGTATGCAACCCCACGTGTCCTCAGATTCACCTTTGCCTTTCAGTTCTTCTAAAGACCTTACAGGAAATGTGAAGCAATTTAGTGCTGTGCAAAGAAGCCTTTCAAATACGGCCTGAATTGACGTATCTATGAAATATTAAACATCAGTGTCTCTGAGCAGGTTCTCCACATGAGCCCTTCAATCCGCACTGTATCATGTCTCTGTGGCAACATATTAGGCTCTGGCTTATTGAGCATAAAGAAGCATAAATGAGAGCTCACTGGAGACAGAGTATCAAAAAACATGTTTAAGTGGATAAATACCAAAAAGAGATTTAATACAGCAGCTACATAAACAGTTTTAACATTTTTGCATTGAAGTTTGAAATAAAGAAAAAGCCATGTGCAGTGATAGCCACGTAATGGTAATAAATATGGAGATTTCAGGGATGATGACATGGAAATGGATCATTGGCAGATGAAACTGAAGTAGGGGAAAGTTATATCTTTATGCGCTTTGGTCAGAAGGGTTGTTCCCTATATGAAACAGGCTATAGGATGCCTATGTGAAACCATGGAATGGAAGGAGGGTGAAACAAGGGGGAGATGACTGCACATTCCCAAACTTCTAAACTTGACCCACTGGACATCAATGGAGAGATGTCACTCTTGGTGAATGGTGCAGCTCGGAGACACTCACGTGTCCTCCTCACATCCTGAGGAGCGAACTATGAACAACGATGGTGTTCAACCATCAGCGTAGTCCATATCTGAGCTGCATCCTTGTTGAGGGGTAGGGTGGGCTTCTCTGAGATGTTAGTTCACTGAAGGCCACATTGATTACATTGAGTTGACAGTATGAAAATCATTGCTGCAGCCTTTAATATCTAGAGACTCATGTTCTTTCTTAAATACAAGGGGATTATAGAGAAAGGTAACATAATCAAGGCAATACCAGCACACAAGCTGGGGCTATGTTTCAGCTGGTTTGATCCCTACAGTTTGTATGTACCGAAGCTGGCTGTTCCTGGGTTGGTTGGGTGTGGGCAGAGAATAACGTGAAGTGACATTTTCCTGCCGAGGTCAAGGTCATTGCTAACGCCGTCATAGCAGTCTCCTGCATTTGTGTGCCAGCTTCCCCTCAGAACAAGTGCAAAGGTTTGAACGAATAAGTTGGAAGGTTTCAGAAATGGAAGACAGAGAGAGAGGATGGAAAAGCAATAATCAGGAATATTGGTAACAGTGCTGCAGAATGCCACAATTGAGGAAAAATATTAAATAAAGCAGTTTAAAAAATATTAAGGGAAAGGAACAAAAAATATGAACATGAAATATAAGGCAGTGTTTTTCTCATATAAACTGGCCAAGAGTCTATTCAAGGGACCACAGGAAGTTTCTCAACTTTTTTTTTTTTTAATTGAGAACTAAAAGCTCAACAAATAAATGTAGTTTCACTGAAGTCTAGACTAAAGACACTACACTGCCTGAGGGGATTAAGCGGATAATCAAAAACATTTTGTAGTTTCTGCTGTTCCCAGAGACCAAAAGTAGGGACAGAGGAAAATGAGAGATGGTAAATGAGCCAAACTGAAAAAAAATCAAAACTCTGCAGAAAAGGATGACTTTTCCATATCCAGCTAGAGGCCAACTGAAAGTAGTCAAGTGTTATGAAAGACAGAATACAAACACAGGATCTACAGCTGTGATCTAAAGTCCTTGCTTTTCTTTGTAGGAACAAAAATAGTCAGAAGAGTTTAATGCCCATTTAAGTAACTATTAAATTTTTAATATTTGCCTCAGTACAATTCTTCGAATTTATTAAAATTGTATTTGACAAATTGGAATGAGAACATGAAGACTAACTGATTCTGTAATGCAATGTGATTAATTATTTTGATAGGCAAAATTAGAAGTAAGATCTGATCACTGTGTGGCTGGAGTGCAGAAGCTTTTATGGGGTCCTTAATCTGGGATTTTATATAGGAAAATTAGCTTTTGTGTAGCAGTGCCTTAAAAAGGACTGGCTTATAAATAATTTATCAGAACCTAGATATATAGTGACTTCAGATCAAGTTGTGTAATCGTTATCAAACATTCAGATCTCTGGGATTTGGGTGTAAATGGCACTGCTGGTAGTATCAAGTTTTATTCTCAGCTACTTACTATAAGATCTAGTTGCCATTAAAAAAGATTATCTCTAAACACCCACACGCCACTCATTTGAGACAGAGGAGCAAGGCAGAGGAATATGGATTTTCTGGGTCGGGATCTGACAGTTTAGATAACTTATTTTGGAAAGTACAAACAGAGGTACTGGGAGAACAGCCATGCCATCCTAAGGAAGTGAATACAAAAGCCTCTCACTAGAAGGGAATTATATTCAGAGATTTTGCCTGCAAGAGAATCCCCTCTGTTTAATTCTTCTCCAGCTGGACCTTGTAAAAGTGATTTCTCAGCAAGGCTTGTAAAGCACAGCATTGCACCAATCACATCTATTAGTCACAAGCACATATGGGTGATGATACCTACATCAGTCTGTGGGAACTCTGCAGTTAGCTAAGCTATGTTTGGCATTTGTCTTGCATTGCAAAATCCCTTCACAGATGCTGAACATTAGGCGACCACTGAGACAAGAGTCTAAAGCATCTACAAATCCTAATGACAAAGCAAAATCGTCTTTGCATTCTTATCGTTAGTCAGACTAAATGATACCATATGATGAACTTCTCTAAGGCCATTAGAACCCAAAATTTAGGAAAAGATTTACTTTTCAGTTCTTAAATATTAATGACATAAGTCATTAATAAGGGAATCAATAATTCTGGTTTAGTAGAAACAACAACTCCAGAAGACTGTTAGTTTTGAGAATAAATTTATATTTATTTATTAGCACTTTAGGGGCTCCCAGAGCTATGTGTTGCTGATCTGCAAAATGAGAGGAAGGGAGGTATTGTGGTCCAATAACTCCTTCATTAACCAAAGAACCTGTGTATGTTTAAAAAGAATTGTTGTTGATTGTCCTGTCTGATTATACTGAGTATTTGTGTACACTAATAAAACAGAGATAAAATGCAAGCTATCTGGTAATATTATTGTTTTCTACAATAATGGTAATATGTACAGAGTCGATTTAAATACTGCCTAAAATGTTTCACTCAGCAGAATAAGAGAAAGAAAAGCTTCAATTTTCCACTAGGTGTCAGTCAATCTATTTCTTTGGTTAAATAGGATCTGTGCAAAGAGACTCGAGAGCAAAATGCAGATGCAGAGCTGCTCTAAAAATAGTGGGTTTTTTGTGAGTACCAGCCAGAAGTATTTCGAAAGAATGACACCAAATGGATGACTTTTGTATTTTAATTATGCCTCTATGTTTTCTTGTTTGCTTTACATTTTCCATTTAGCAGCAGTCAAGAAAAACCCCACAAACTCCAAACCTGGTACAACTGATCCATGAGCAAGCAGTTCCGGGCAAAGTGGAAAGCAAGAGAAGGGGCAGGCTGGCCCTGCCTCCGGAGACACCGCATGGTTATTTCATGTCAGTCCGGAGCCAGCAGCAGCAGGATTTGACCCTTTCAAAGGGAGGTTGCCTCAGATACCTCTCCTTGCGATGGAAAGCAGAATCCAACACCTTTCAAGGAAGCTCCAGAGCATCAAGCCTTTGAGCTGCCATTGCACTAAAGAAGACAGCACTGTTCACAGTGCAAGGCATGGTAAGGTCCTTGGGAAAGATCTTGAGAGTGCAGGAAGAGTGCAGAAACATAAACCGGGAAACGATTGTCAAAGGGAGGAGAGATGAAAAGATAGATGCAGAGAGAGGAGTGTGTCAATATGGATTTGAAAAGGGAAGCCAGACGTGACTCTCCCTAACGGTAGCCTTGGCCCCACGTCGCTGGCCATAATGGCAACTGAAGACGATCGACCACTTCTTGTGCCAGCCTTGAGCAGACAGGAGCTGCTGTGGGGAGGGCAGCACCTGGAGGGCGTACAGGAAAGGACAGAAAAATGATGGTGCAGAGCAAGACACGCCGACTGGACAAAGTGAGCCAGAGGTTGATACAGACAGCGCAAGAGGAAAGAAAGCAAATAGAGCATTTTCATTCTGGCTTCATAAAAACCAAAGAGCCCATCTCTTGTGTGAGTCTGTGTCCCACATATGCCGTTTGTAGTAACGTTTCACACCTGCAGCTGCTCTGAACAGGTTACACTCACATGGGTTACAGCTTCTTACCTTGCCTACTGTGCCCTGGGTAGATGCATTAGCACGTGTAAATCAGAACTGTTTTAATCCCTGAGGGGGTGAAACCTCTGTACCTCTGTAAAACCATTACTCTGAGAGCTGCAGGGTCCTTCTCCACTCCAGCCAGGTAAAGACTGGCAGGGTGCCTATGGGAACAGCGATCCGAGAAAATCTGATCAAGGGGCCCTTATGCAAAAGTCAGAGGTACCTGTTAAAGGAGAGCAGCAGCTTTGTGGTATCAATTCAGTTTATATCCCGTGTCCACCAGGGAAAGGGTTAAAGACTAATTGTGCTCAGGCAAGATGAAGCCCTCACTGGAGGAACTGGTGAGCAATGTCCATAAAGGTGGCAGGGGAGAGGGACTGGCTCCCCAGGCTGCCCAGGGAGCCAGTTGGGTTGGTCTCTGTTTTGCTTTGGGTCTGTGGCTGCTGGGCTGTGTGATCTGGCAAAGCAGAGACCCAAAAGGAACCACCAATGTGGTATTTTATTGTCCAGCGTGTATTTTCTACAGTGGCATTGGCATCAGTCTTGTCTTCGTGATCCCTGGCTCTACTCCTCAGATAGAGAACTTTTTTGCCTGCTTTTCCTGTAATCCACAGAGGTCTCTTACCCCAGCAGAATCTGGGTAGCAGAAAAACCCTTCTTTCACATGCTCTTCACTTCTGCTCTTCGTGTTACCTGTGTGTTATTTTCCAAGTTACTGCTCTTGTGTGCTGGGCTGCCTCTTTTCACCGCTGTGCAGCTATCCCATTCACCCAGCTGTTAGGTTTCTCCCAGTGGCTGTTACAGTGATGGGAATGTTATTAAAATAACCTGGTGGAGGAATTAAAATGTCTTTAACATAGATCCCCACAAGAATCTAAAAACTAGGTTATGATAGTTCTTATTGCATTGCTCTTCTTTGTTGCTTAAGTATCGGGTTTGGGCCTGGCTATGTACAATGGAGAAAGAACAGAATCTTTTTGTGGGTGTGTTTGTGCAATTTTACAAGACACACAGAATGGGCAGACTCAACGGCAGCTACAAAAATCCTGCAGGCTTCTTGGCTTGCTCTTCTTCCCTCTGAAACACCCGGAGCTGTATCTCATTTTACATAACAAATGATGGAGTGAATCCGTTGTGCCAGAGGAGGGGTAGTTAGAAGAAAAGCAAACACCACTCCATGTTCTTGCCTGTCAGCGGTGGGGCTGGCAGAGGGGCCGGGGCAGCGCGGCATGGGAGCCCAGGAGGTACCTGGGCCACCTCCTGGAAGCAGCAGCAAGGCTTCGCAGGAGGAACTGGGAGCCAGGAGTTCAACGTCTCTGCGCTGTCCTTCAGCAACTCTCTTCACCCATCTTCATCCAGCTCAGCTTCCCTGCTTGGAAGATGAGAATAAAATCAAGCTCATATCTTCACAGTGTGCTTTCAAGCCCCAACACCGGGAGCCTCATACCGTAACTTCAGGGACTTGAAGAAGGTTAAAATTGTCTCATATTGCCCGTGGTACTGTAGTAAACAGTAAGTTTTCCCGGTGGATCAGACATGGGGAGACTCTTCCCAGAAACATGCTGATTTGGAAGGTGTTCTTTATGGATTGCCAGAAAACGTATTCAGGTACTGTTGTTAATGGCAGAGTTATACTAACAATTTTTAAAGTCATGTATCTAACATAGACCATGCTTTGGAGGTCACCGGGAACTGGCTTTTGCCATTCTTCCACTAAGCTGTGAGTCTGCGAATAGCTCGGCTGCAAGCCGATAGAAGGTTGTTTTTCCTGGCGTGGTAAATGTGGGAGGTTTGGGACCTGAATGTCACATGTGTCTTAGGGAAGGCTCTTCCGTATGAGCTGGAGGCTCTAGTTCAGTGCCACCTTTCCCTCTACCCCCCGTTATTCAACTCAGTTGTTTAGCTCTTGCATACTTCTTCAAGTCTTACACTTTTCTTCCTTTAGTCTGAAGCTCATACAAATGTTTCAGCCAAAAGGTTCTTAGAGCTTATTTATATAGGGGTACTGGTTTGTGACAGTGCAGGGCTAGGGGAAGGGGCCGATGGCCTCAGGATGAGCCAGGAGTGCCCATGAGGGACTTCGCACCTGCCTTGCCTTGTGTGACTTGGCCTATAACAAACCTACAGAACCCAAAACCCGACAAAATCAGCTGATTGTGTTAAAATTGCAATTCTTCTCAAGACTGATGTCTTCGGTGCTGGAATCGGTGCTGCTATTATGCTGTGCTCTCTTCCCACTATTCACAAAAATCCATGATTTCTAGCTCAGCTGTGTTTTCTTCCCAGTGGCCAGAAACCTTGGCTGTGAAGTATGGGAATAAAACTTGGGATCTGCTGCAGTCAAGTTTTTCGTTGCTGTTGAAATTCTCACCTCTGTGAAATCATTCCAGAAAAATGTTTTTATTTATGATGTTTTATTTATTTGCTATTTCTATGACACGTACTTCAGAAATTTAAGAACCCTCCTTTGTTTTTCTGTGTGTATCCAGCTCGTTCCCAAGAAACGGTGTGGCTGCATACTTGTTTGAGATGGAGGCGTGAGGGAAGTGCTGGCTCCCAGCGCCTGTCCCCGGTTCAACACATGGGAGCTATGGCTTTCCATATGCGTCTGTGGAGCAATGTAAGTAAAACTGTTTCCTATAGAGGTCTTCAGGGCAACCGCTTTCTCCTGCTGAGATGCTGAAATGGAAACCCTTGCTGGCTGCTTTCCTTCGAAAACAGAGCTGGTGCTCTGTCCTCGTACAGCGCAGCTTTCTAATAGCTGACTTCCAGTGAGCCTCTGAAATGCTGAGCAGCTGAAAACCCATCATATGCCTCTCACTGCAGGGAATACTGGCTGCTGGACAGAATTACCGATCCTTAATTACTGTGTCTGTACAGACTATGATCTGCCTGGAGCCATAATCAGATACAAAAAGGCTCTGAAACAAATCTATAGACCAAGTTCTGTATTTATGTAGAGCCCTGACAATTGGGAAGGAATGCCAGCACAAGTTATTAATGCCACCATATTTTTATCATGTGAATATGACTGTGTAGTTAGTGATGGTCAGGATTTCTGGACATGGCATTGCAGCCACACAAACAAGAAGTTATTTCAGCCAGCCGGTTGCATTTGAGAGTGAATTTCATAGTTGCAATTCTGTGGTGAAAGGAACTCACTATGCTTGAGGAGAAGGAGAAAGAAGCAGCTTTTCTCAGATTTTTTTTGGAACAACTGCACTGATTTGGAGACTGTAATTCCCTGAGGAAGCTGTGTCTCGGCTATAAATACCCTCTGAGCTAGCTCAGCGGGTTTATCTGGACTGGGATTAATTTATAGGTATTGCATTTGACTCTCACAGGGGGCATATTTCTTATTCTCTATAGAGCAGTGATGAGTAAAAATGACCAAGGCAGAGTCTGAGATATCTTTTAATAAACAGCTTCCTCCATTGCTATTCCGTATGCCTCGGCGAGCCTCCCAGCTGTCCCAGAGCTAACAGCCAGAGGACAGTTGGCCTCCTGAGGCAAAGTGTTTGTCTGCAGGGAAAGTAGAAGGTGAAATAATAGCTATGTTCCTTTGTCATTGTATGTGGCTGGTTTTAAATAATAAATCTTTTAAAGTTAAATCTAAGTAAAGCCGCCCATGATCGCCACCCCCACCGCCCATGCCATTGCAAAGCGGGAGGAGAGACCTGGTAGATCTGCTTTTAGCTGGAGCCAGGCACCTGCCCAACTTGCAGGTATGTTTTCTGCATCAGAAGAGAGCAGGGCAGTGGGGCAAAATGTGGAATTGGGGTGTGTAGATATCAGTCCGATTAAAGAAAGTCAGAAATATTCCTGTGAGTGAGGCTCTGGCAGGAAACAAGTTAAACTTAATGTAAGGTTGTCTCTTGCAGAGTATTTCCCCAGAGGAAAGCTGCTGGCACTGAATGTCCTCTCCCGTGTTTCCCCCCTCATTTTAAGGGCAACAGGACTGAATCCTAAGGTGCTGCAGTATTAGAACATGCACAGAAGAGTGTCAAATTTAGCTGTTGAAAAAGCCTGATGAGGGGATCAGTATTGTCACTGTTCTGAGGTCACTGCATGACCTTGAGGAAGTTGATAGGTGACTACCAAAAGCACAGGATGAGTCAATTTGGAAAGAGATCTCCAGAAGAGAGATCTCCATCCATGGAGCAGTAGGCCTAGGCTTATTTGTGTTTACCGAGAAAGAAAGTAGGTACTTTTTCCCCCATCATAGCTATATCACAGGAAACATGATAGCCAAAAACATGGCTGAAAGCCAAATTCATTTTTACTAGGCCCAGAAGTACCATGTTGAACAGTGGCTGACCCCTCGGTAGGCGTTCATGTGTGATTCTCAAACACTCGGACGGGCGGTATCAGTACAAAGCGGCTCCGGAGAGAGGCTGGGCTCTCCTAGTTTTGTCTCCCTCCCGATTAAAAGTGACTGGGTGCAATACTCGCCACCAGCAGCAATACACAGTGGGGCAGCTGTCTTCTCTGAAGACACCAGATTTAGACACAAGTTGTAATGTCTGCTCTTCCAGGCTGACAGAAGAGTATGCTTGGCCAGTTCATTGCGAGAGTGGGTCTCAGTTCACCAGGAGCAGCTGAGTCGTGGTATAGGGCACATCAGAAGCTAAAGGTTTCTTGCTCTCGGTCAAAAATAGTCAAATATCTTAGAACAGACAAATACCTTTTGATGATCCTGAACTTGTGTGTGCCTTGTTTAGTAACTTAATCTCCATACTTGAAATTAACTAGCAAGGCTTATTTAGCATTTCTGATCAAGTTCTGATCAAGTTCTCCTCTTGTTCCAGCCAGGGAAACTTCTGGACAATCCCTCCTTTTGCAGAAACTCATGCATTTTAGGAGAAAGGCTGATTGTTCAGAACTCGAGCTCTCCAAGAGGGTGATGACAGGCCCCTTACCTCCAAGTGTTGCTAAACATGGTGCAATCTATAAGCAAAATAGGCCACCTAGCCTGAGCTGTGCGTACGCCTGTGAAAGGTTTTGCGTCAGATCAGGGCAGGCAAAGGGTGAAGGAAACGAGATATCAAGGACTGAGCCCGACCTGGCTCCAGTGCTGGCTCTGGTCGGATGGAGCAACCACCGCAAGCAGGCAAAACACACAAGCAGTGGAGAACTGCTTGAAAAAGAGAGCTTGCAGGCTCTAACAGGAGGTTTGCAGAACAGAAAGTGGCAATACAGAAAACAGGAGGGCTGCAACAGCAGCGAATGATTTCAGAAGCTATTGCTGCTCAGCCTCAGCCTACTCCTGCAATGTTTTACAGAGAGCAACAGGAACATCTTATCTGTGGTTGGGAAGCATTTGGGGGATTGTTGGTGCGTTTGTGAAATGAAGACTGCATCTTTAAATCACATACAGTATGCTTGATTAATAATCAAGGTAAAGAAAGAAAAAATATTTTGAGAGTGGTGAGACCTAGGGAGCAGCATCCTAGGAAACGTTTCCTTACAAAGGGCGTCTTGTAGACTATTCCCTATTTCATGGCTTGAAACAACAGCAAATTATATGATTTTTTTTTTATCCCAGTTTATGACCCCCTGGAGCATGGTAATGGGTATAAAACATTAATCTGATTTGTTTAAAAATATTAATCCAATTTTTTGTTTAATGGTACAAATCTGGGCACAACTGATAATAAAAACTTACAGCATCTTATCGCTTTAAGGAGATAGTTAAATGCGATGCCATTCATCACAGTGATAGGTAGTTCCTCAGGCGCAAATACGCACCTATCGCAGTCCATGCATGATGACGGCCAGAACCAGCTCTGTTTTCTGTCTGCTCTGAGTGGCACTATCGACAAAGAGCTACGAGCAAGGGCAAAGCAACGCTCTTGACAAATCCTTCACAAATGTTTGGGTTGCTCTCCTATGCACTCCTCTGGCAAATTTTAAACAAAGTCTAGAAATCTGTGTTAGCCACAGAGCATGAGCGTAGACTTCAAATAAGACTTCGCTCTTACTATCAGTCCAGTATTTTGTTTGAAATTGGATTTCTTGTCGTTTGGTCAAGCTAAAGCTGATGGCTGGGCAAAAGCGGCCCCAAGGTTTGCCACGTTGAGAAGAGCCCTGGAGAGCAGAGGGCACCCACAGCAGCCCAAGGGGTGTGCGGGTGATGAGGTGCTTGTGCGGGGTCGTGGTCCTACAGCAATGCCACGTCTTTGCCAGCCAGTGCGGACTTCAGATTCAGTGACCGCTTTAAGGTAAATATCCATCTGTGGTTTCAGCAAGCTGGGACTACTGTGAATGGACGTTACTAGAGAAATGTGGAAATACTTTAAAAATCATCCTCATAATCTTTTAAATTACTGTATTTTCTTTTTTTCCAGTTTATCTAAGCATTCTTTAAACCAGGTTTATCAGCTCTGATATGTCAAAACTTGTTCCTGTGGTTAGCATGCACCACTGAGGTGGTTTTTCAAATACTCTAGTTGCATCTCTAGTTCCAAAATCCATTATGCTCTAGCTCCCTGTCACAAAATGGGGTTAATAGCACATCTGTTTCATCTCTTGTCTATCAAAAGTAATTTGATTTAGAAATCCTTTGGAGTTGTGTAGAGGCAAGAAGCAGCTCAAAGGAAAACTTGTTCTCACCTTGGCCTCTAGGTATTTTTGTTTCAGCTTCTTGCAAAACTTGCACTTTCAATTCATGATTACTGAAGCACAAAAATCGTATTTTTTTTTTCCCCTTGAGGTTCTGGGGAAGTCTAACTAGGGAAACCGAGGCACACAGGGCACGAGGTCCACGTGGGAAACCAGAACTGAGGGACAGGCTTAAGCCATTCAGAGAGCCTGGGCTGAGTTCCCATTTATGCCAAAGGTTTTTGGATTATTCATTCATCTCTGAGGCTCTGGCAAAACCTGGGAACGGAGCGGGCGGGGAACCGAGTCCTGCACAACCTGGGAAACACTCTTGCCCCAACTACTACTTCTGGGACCGGTTCCCGTAAGAATTAGGCAGAAGACAGTGGCAGAGCAGAGTGAGCTTGTTTGTTTAGACACACAATGTTTGCCTTTATTTCCCTCTATCTTTTCTAAGGGCTGTGACGGCACTTCCTTCCTAGTTCATTTGTGTGGCTGCCTGAAAGGGATATGTCTAAATAGGGGTCAGAGCGACTGCAGGGCAGTTTGCTTGTTTGTTAAACAATATGGGAAGAAAACAGAGGCCATGAAGAACACTTCCCTCCCCTCTGTGCCCCAGGGAACATTCTTTATAACATTTGGCAGCAGCTCTTTCATCAGAAACCAGCAAACCACTGCACAGAGCGGCTGGCCCTGGAAACTGTTTTAGCAATTTAACAAGAGAGGAAGAGGAGGCACAGGAAAGAAGCTTTAAAAAAAAAAAAAAGTTGTATAAAGCCTCATAGAAAATCTCTAAATAAGCAAGACAGAGTGTTTAAACAGTAAAAAATATGTAGTGGTTTTCAAGGAATTAAAAAAGAAAAGCGTGTTGGGCTTGCCTTTCTGCATGGTGCATTATAAACAGGAGCACAGTATCATGTCATGTCCGGATCGTGCTGCTGGTCAATGTAAATGAATGCTCTCTCTCTGACAGTGACCATTGCAAGACTGTTCAGAAAACAGCACAAGAAAGTTCCTGCAGGCTATTGTGAAAAATATATCCAGAGGTAAGCCCAAGTGGCTAGTGCAGAAATTGAAGCATGAGAAAAATAACAGGAATTTCTGTAAATATATTTGTCTCCAAGCTCTGCAAAAACCCCATCTCTGAAGACTAGTAGTGAATTCCAAATGTTAATGATATACTGAAAATAATTACTTCTGTAACAGAGCTGATGGTACCAGAAATCAGCTTGGTTTGCCTTCTTTCCTCAGACAACTTGGTGCAATTTTGCATCGGTGCTTCTGGGCTCTGTTTCTAGTGGTAAGCTGGGGATATGGTTCTATCCAAGCCTAAAACTTTAGGCACTTAAAACTCCCCAAGGTCTGCCAGTTGCTTAGGTTCTTATCAAATACATGCCTAATAGTCTGTTAGCCATGACTGGCCTGCTAAAACCTCTGTGTTCCTCAGCGGCGGGGCCTCTGAACTCCATCACCGCTCTTGACGGGTCATTCATTCCCTCGTCGATCTTGCCTTATCCGGCAGGATGCTCGGGGCATAGCCTTTCTTCCTTCCCCAGTCCAATGTGTCTGATGAATTGAACCTAGTTCAATAACTATTCTGCCTGATCTTGTTTGCAACTAACGCCACAAGGCGAGTGCTTTACCTAGAAGGTTATATGCTATTTTTATACACAAGCGTTTATTCTTGTCGTACGCTGGAAAGGGGAGGAAAGCAAATGTGAATGTATTTTTTTTTAGACTATGGTTCAGGCATTAGCTAGACAATCTCTACTTTTCTACTTGCTCAAGGTCATTCTTAAAAGGCCTCCAAACACAGTTTAATGTGTTTTCAGAGGCCTCCAAAGCCAAATCAGGGAGCTTGCAGACCAAGCGCTGTGTGGCTGTAGTGCTGCTGAAATGCACCGTTACAGTCCTGGAAGTCACGGAGTAATTACGACCCCTTCTAAATGTGGTTTGTTTCCACTTTAATTGAATACTTGCCCCGCATTACTAGGAATATGTGTTTCTATGCTGCATGTACCATCCGATGAGGAGCGTGGCACAGAGGTGTGATGCCCCTGGGGGCAATCACTGTTAGTTCTCACCGCTAAGACCGAGCATCCTCTGATTTCATCTGCTTCTCCCGTCACTGGGAGGTGGATGCCTCACCGTTGCTGAGGAGTTACAGGAGGCAACACCAGAATTGTGCAGTTTCAGTGTTCTGTATGTGCTTCTCCCTTAGATAATGGAGTATAGTGTCTACGTAGAGGGAGGGCAGGTGCTGTTTTCATAGAATCATAGAATCATTTAGGTTGGAAAAGACCTTTAAGATTACCCAGACACTTTTACCTTAATGGGCCTCCCTTTCTTTTTAAGAGGTCTAGCAAGGCTTTCAAAGCTGCTTTTCTATGCATCACAAAGCAATTTTCATTGTTATCCGCTGGTGAATGAAATTGTTTCTGGGTAGTGAAGTTTCACCATTTTCTTGCTTCTACTTGAGTACCGATTTTAATGTAGTTCTAGCTTTGCAGGAATGTCACTGAGGTGGGATATTTAAAATCAATTTGCATTATTACTTGTATTATCATTACTGAATGTTTTATTACTTGTTGTATGCTTTAGAAGCCCTAGTTGATAAATGATGTAGATGACATCAATAAGAATTTTTATCCTGTGGGCAGCGGTAGTAAGGACTGTACATTTTAGAAATGTTAAGGGCAAAGATTGCAAAATTCCCTAAACCCTTTTTATGTTTCAACAACAAAAACCAAACATTCCTGTAAGTCAGTGAAAAACCCCATGTGTGCTCTTCAGACATTCTGTTGTGCTGCTGTGGTGCTGGCAGGTATTTAGAGAAATGAAAAGAGTACAGACTGCTGGAGACTAAATGATTGAGTTAAAACAAATATTTTAACATCTTTGCATTCCTTTTCAAATGTTTAAATGGACTACTTAAAATATGCTCTATTGTACAACTTTCCACATTGGTAGGGGTAAAAAAGTGGCCTATAGGAGCTTTGCTAACCATACGGTCAGTGTTCCTATAAACTTGAATTATAGCCTAGCTGAAGGTTACATGTTTAACCAGCTCACAACAATTGCCTTGACTGAAATTTATTTTCTTTTAACTGTTTTTGAAACACAAGAGACTTCTTACCAGATAACATGTTTGTTTTGAATAGATATTTCAGACTGCAATGTCACTAAACATGTCGGGAGTGTTCGGCCAACTGGGTCCTCTTCTTCCTTTTAGAAGAACCCTTCCTCTATTACCCACACCTTGCACACCATCTTAGTCTGGGCTGTGTTATGAACATGATTTACTTCTGCTACTAGCTGGCTTATTTAAAAAAATGACAGTTCTCTAACGTGACACTCAAGTGATTTAATTGAGACCACCCTTTCTTGAAATTCCCATTTCATTTGCTAACAGACTTCCAACTTCTCTAATAAACGAGGCGTAAGCCCCCTCAAACCAGAGCCATCTCGGTTATACTGTCCTGTCAGGCTTATCTCATCATACCATGGAAAATGCTATTTAATTTCGCTCCCTGCAATACATACATAACTGCACTGGCACTTTTAACACTTTACGTTTTGAATATTTGATTTTTGGAATAGTAATGTTCTTTCATTCACTGAGAATTCTGTTCCTAAGGGGCTTTTCCATTTTTAGTGTTATAAAGCTGTGATGTTATAAAGTATATAGTGTTATAAAGCTGTGTGTGTTATAAAGCTGTGATGTATGATTTTAGCGTTATAAACTGTGATGTTCAGACCCACCACACCACCATTTTATTACTTGAGTTAATAAAGTGACTAGCAGAAGACTGGTATCTGGAGAAGCATATACAACACACTTGCTGTAGGGCTTTTTCTTCTCCTTCTAATAACAAAAAACAAGCCTATGGAATAATGGGTTTGATTCCCGCTATGACAGGGAAATCGTGCTTATCAGTTATAGGTCTTTCTGGGTTTTGACTAAATGTTAGAAAAGCAAAAGACTCTCCCAGTTGTCTGGTAACGTCCCCATCCTGATCTCCATGCTTTTGGCCCATAGCGGGCAGGCACTGCATCTTCTCATTTAAATGAATGTCCACTTCTATAAAGCATAAGCAAACGGCATTCCACAACCTCCAATGTAATTCTTAGAGAAAGACTTGCTCCTTAGCAACTTCCAAAATAACTGAGTTATTTAATTGTAACTTTATTTTTGATACCAAATTGTTTCTTACTCAGCAAGGCAGCACTACGTGACACTTACAGGTGAAAACTGGTGGCCTGTAAGTCGTGTAATCGTGTCAAATAATGCAGAGAGGACCATTTTTAGGTCTTCATGATACTTTATGGAAGCTAGTGCAGGAATGATTCCAGGGTTTGAGCCTGCGCAGTTTTAAATGACTTACGTTCTTGCTGCTTCTCAGGGAGAGATTGTCCCACAGCCTCAAAGACCTCTTGCTGTGTGGAAAATGCCTTTTCCTTTCCTTCTGCCTCAGATTTTCCATTAACAAATTTTTATCCCAACTTGTACACCCACTCAGCTAGTTTGAACTCTTCTTCTGTGTTTTTATGACCTTCCAGTGCTAGTAGACATTTACTACACCCCTCTTGTCTAGTGGCCAGATTATGTGTATTGAATCTTTCTGTATAAATGTACCCCTTCAGTGCCTTAATCTCTTCTGATGGAATTTTTTCTTCTTTAAATTCTTTCCCACCCTTCACTGCTCTTTACTCTCCCTGGACTCAGCTTGGAAGCTCATTTCTTGTGAGCATTCTGGACGCCTCAGGCAATACAGGAAAATCCAGTAGGATGGTGCAGAGGGGAGGGGCAAGTGAGCAAGCCTCAAGTGTCTGGGATAGTGCTCAATGCAAAAGACGCATGGATGCAAAATTTGCATATTAGCATCAGTCATAAGAACAGTACTTCGCCTCCGATGCTACGCTAGTCATCATTTTAGACATTGATACCTTTCCTTGCTAGAGAAATAAAATAGCTCTGGGTTGACAGATGAGAAATAGCTGAAAGTAATTTTTCAGAAACGCCTAGTATTTCCTTGTATAATGGGTGCAGTCAGTGGCTGTATTGACGAGTTATGGTATAACATAGGCAAAGGAATTAGCGTTTTGTCTTTGTAAATTTAATGCATTGCTCTATTAAAACAGTATCTTGATTTCATTCCTTATGATTGTAGGACACTGCTTCCAGCACTTAGCAGAAGATCTGTGTATAACATTTAATTTGCATATGTCTTAAGTGGAAATATCTACCTTTTATTATATAGCCCAAGTCATGGATACTGTTTTCATATCAACTTTCTCCTGGCACAGACTACCGTGGATATATACTAGGTCCTCCTCTTTTCAAGGTCTTGTGCCAGACTGCAGAGGTACTGTTTTGCATCGTTTCAGTCTCACTTTCCTAGACTGCCGGTGTGTGTTAGTGACATTGCCTTCCGGCCTTTAAGGTGAAGGCCACTGATTATTTACAGCTTCATAAATATCTAATTGTGGAGTGCATTGCTTGAGGGAACAACAGTAAAATGTGACTTTTTCCATTTGGGTTTGTTAGAAAGCAGTACTGAAATTCAGCATTACTGAAGCACACAACAGGCTGGACCGGGGATGCCCCGGGGATGCCATGGAGGCAGTTAGCCATACCAGCACCCTGCCAGAACGGGAGGGGGGCCCCCCAGCCTGCACTCCCTCTGCGGCAACCGCTGCTTAAAGCGAGTGTCCGAGCAAGAGCCAGTGCCGCCGTGAGTGACACCTGACAAGAAACAGAGACATGGAAACTTGAAGGCTATTGCCCAACTACAACATGGACACCTGCAAATGAAGGTGCCAAGAAAACAAACATTCGGGAGCTTGAGGCTATTTAGAAGAGTCAAAATTAACTCATGTTTTAAAAATATTTAGGAAAATGCTGATTTGAAAGTAACCTAAATGCACTTTAAACAAAATGCAGAGTAAATCCTTGAAGTGCCTGAGGAGTCTGTCGTGCATTAGTGTGCTTAAAAATACAAACAAAACCATGATTACAGAGAAAAATGAATTAGCTCTAACTCTGCTTGTTCCAAGGGCCCAAAACTGTGAACAAACCTGTTGGGTTTTTTTTTCTAACTTGTGCAGTTGTTTTATTTTTAGTATTGACTTGGGAAGAAAAAAGATCCTATAAGAGCCAAACAAATGACAGTTCCTTATCAGAAAGGTTCTCTAAAAGACTCTTTGGTGTGTGAGAGCAAGAGGTCTGCTTTTGTCAGACTGTGAAGCAGCATCCCTCACTGGTCCCTGGGGAACATAGTGGGAAGCGATAGTGATCAGGACTTCGGGATGCTCGGGCGGAGAAAGCATACGATGATGTTGGTAACTGAAAGGCAGCAGGCCTCCTTCCAGCTGCTCTCTCAGACAAGCCTCACAAATCAAAATCCTCTTTCAGATGCCCAAATTATATTTCTGTTGGCTAAGACTTTAAAAACTTTTTAAAGTTGCTTGAATTAACAGCTGTCTTTGGCTTCGTTTTTCACCTTAGTCAGTTGTTTGTATATCCTCCTGGCCTTCTCTTTGGCTTCATTTCACCGCTGCGTGTGCTTTAACTTTCTCCAATTACTTTCACACTTGCATTTTTTAAAGCGAACCTATGACTCCACAACTTGCCATGCCCTCATTCTCCCCATAGAAAATACAAAAGCGGCGCATTATTTTTCAGCATTGCATACAGCTGCCTATCAAGTAGGAGTTAAATTCAAGAGTACCTTTCCACAAGACAGCAGCAAAACAGAGGTTTCTTCTTTTAAATATATGAAGCTATTGACTGGGGAGTATTTCTGTCCAGCTGTCTGCCATCATGAAGGCTTGTCTTCCAAAAATTTTGAAATTGCTTTAGTACCTGCCTTTAACAATGCTACAAATACTGGCCTGGGAGTGGGTGGCTACGCAGTTGGTAGTAGTACGTAAAGAACCGGAGGTATGAAAAATGCCTCCTCCTCTGGGCACGAGAGCGGAAGGAAGAATGCAAAATAAAATAAAAAACATTATGCTTCTCCAATTTTAAACATTTAATAGTGCACTTATTGAGTATATTCTGTACAGACATCTATAGCAAGTTAAACATTTTCCTTTCTCTCACATAGATCATAGTCATGTAAAGCACATTTACAATAGAAAACATACTTGAGGTACAAAAACCCAAAAAGAATATCTGAGGTATAAATACAGGTATATTTTAAATAATCTTTATCATGCTTTATCTATGTTTGACAGTACACTGTGGGCAAGTATACATGTTTACAATAGAATGGTATGTACAACATACAATTTTACAAATTCAAAAGTGTTTGATGTAGAAGAATATACAAGGTTTTCCTACTCATGAGGAACATTGTTACTGGAAGTACTACATTATTTGCCATAATAAAAAAAATCTTCATCAAAAAGCTTAAAATAATACTGACAATGGTAACAAAGTCTCAGTCAAAATTCCATCTTGCAACTCATTCATACCCTAGCCACAAAATACATTTATCACTTAATACTGCACCTTGAAAGCAAATCTTTACCTTTACAGTAAAACCTACAGAAAGACACCTTTCTAGAGGACCTCAAGACTTCCTACAGTTCCTACAAGTTGATTCTAAGAAGGGGGGAGTAGCCCAAAGGGTTTAAAAACCCAACAAAACCCAAGACAAAACCCCACCCTCCTCTCTGCCCCCAAATACAACCCTCCAAATTGCTCACATCCAGGTTCTGTTCATGTTAATGTGCAGCTTTTAGGAAACAGGCAAAGGAGGGAGAGCAAGGGAGAGAGCCCGTGCGACTCCTCCGAGCCACCTCACCCCACCTGCTGCTGCAGGAGTCCTGCCACCTCCCGGCACCGCAACTCCAGTGTTGACTTTTTCCTCTTGAGCCGGTAGAATACAGTGAAATACATAAAAGCTCATTAAAACACGTACAGTTAACACAGGTAGGAGTAAAAGCAACAAATATTTTTTGGCAAATTAACAATTGACATTACTGGCTCTCTTCACCATTGCATAGACATTTCATTTCTAAGCTGCTACGTTGCTCAAAAGTATATTTACTTAAAATTGCTATAGAATTGCTAATCACTCCTAAAAGATCATCTGGATAAGGAGTGGACAGTAACTGGAGCAAGCCTCTTGTAACATCTGCTTAGGGTTTTTAACAAAGTTAGAGCTGAGGAAAATGCAGAACTGGCACATGAGAAGGATGGCTACTCCTGGTCCACAGGGGAGTCCCATTCTAGGTTGAACTGTATCCAGCATACTAAAATCCATTCTGGTTGCCTATCAGTGTACCAGACACATTTCAAGTTCGACTTCTGCTATCCTTTCAACCATTAACACACTCATTCACACTTTAATCTCTGTGCAAACCTTTCTCTGCTTATCTCAGTGAGAACACATTGAAGAGTACCAACTATTCCAGTGGATACACCAGTCCCTCAACGCACTACAAATAAAATGGGTATGTACATAAAGCTAAGTATTTCACATGGGAATGATGAGCCTTCACCATATTTCATAATATATTTTGCATTTAAAGAATTTTGCTTCTCAGAAGCAATTCAAACCATCTAATAGTACAATACTTTTTTTTTTTTTTTTTGCACAGTCCTCCTATGAATTCCAGTCGAGGCCTACACTATAGACCTTACACAGACAGGAAGCAGCTTTAAAGTGTATGGTATGGCCACAGCCCTATAGTAATGCTCACAGTCAAGTTCTCATGCTGTCATCCCTTCATGACATGACTTGCAGATGGTACACTAGTCCGGTCTGCAGTGGATGAGCCTCAGTTTTGGGTAATGTCTACGTTGTTGAGGTGTGGAACCCATGGCTGTTCCTCTTCAGTAGTCACCTGGATTTTACTTCCTTGCTCTCAAGACTCTGATGACTGAAAGAGTCTCGTATCTTAACGACTTCAGATGCACACAAGTGTCCGAAAGACTTGGTGTACCAGTCTGGCATGTGGCCCCTGATGCGTGGAGAAAAAGTAACGATGAATTAGGTACCATAACTTTGCATGCATTTTCTTAGTCAGAATCAAATGTGTATCTACCTGGTTAAATGCCCGACTACGAAACCTCCTTATTACTGCTTATTGCTCAGCTCAGCCTTACTAATACATAGACTTGCTCAAAAACAAGTTTGCTGCAGTGAGGAAAAGTTATGAGAAGTCTTGTGAGAACTTGGTCCTCTTTACTAACTTAATATTAAAATTAACATGTCCTTACATCCAAATACATCTGTCAGAGAAAGGGGTGGGCTTATATACCAATAGGTATGGTGGAGCACATATTGGAGGCTTCTAATGCAACAAACCACACCTGCTGTTAGATATACACTAAAGCCAATTTTCTGGGACATCTCAGAGACCTGTGTACATACCTTTGAGAAGCACATACTGCTGATCAAGCTAAAGCCTGTTGAACTGTCTAAATTTTGCGCTGACTACACAGAAACTGTACAAGAAAAGTTACCATCACAAATGGACAAAGTGGAAATTCATACCTTAAATCAATTCTGCACATGTAGGTAAGTTTAGATTTTCCTGACCCGCAGGGCTCAATCAGATACCTAGACAGAAGCACATTGACTCTAACACCTGCCACTGGAGCACGGTCATGGTCCACTGAGGTTGCTAGAAGAACACAAGCTCCTTTGGGGAAGTTTGTCCTCCACGTTCTAAGAAAAAAGAAGAAAAAAAAATCTTGTCTTTGACAAACAGTAATTCAAACATCTAATAAGACTTCAAATTATGCACAAATAGATATTTACCTATATAACTTACATTATACAGAAATCGTAGGCAAGGTTGCCGTTATGTGTAGGATATAAACATCGTCGCATATAAAAGTCTTACCTTAAGACTACGAAGTCCCTGGCTGGGTGAGGTGCCATGCTGTTCTGGACATACTGGTATATATCTGTCTGGCTATCCAAAGGTTCAATTACTTTTGAATCTATAAGATCTTCATTCCAAAGATGCTGCTCTTTAAGTAAACGATTTAAAACGTCCTCTGGCATAGCTGGGATTTCAATGGTAGTTTTCCATAACCGGAGTGGGGGACCTTCGCACACCTGGGGAAAATCAGCACAGCGTCCTCAGTTTTACTCTTCCTTACGCTTTCTTTTCCTTTCTATTTTAGTGTTGGCTAAATACAGCAAATTAAATACACACATGTACATGTATATACTGTACTAAGCTTGTCTAGACTTAGGTTGCTTTCTTAACAGCAAAAGGCATCTGCATGCTGACTGCCAAATTATTTTTAAGTTACAGTTATCTTCTTCAGTATGGGCCACTATTAAATCATGATGCTACAGAAAAAAATCCTAACTTTCCAAGTTTATTTTTTAAATATCTTAAATCTCATTGAAACTCTTCTCCCTGTGCTAGCTCTGAGCCGTGCAAGATTAGAGCTGAGAAACTTCCTTCCTACTGCCTGCATAGTGACAGTGCTTGGAAGCTTCACTCAGCCTGTCAAGGCTTTGCACGTGTGAGTGAAGGTGTGTAAATGCAACACAGCGAACATTCCTGGGCTGGATAAACAGAAGAACACAAATCAGTGCACATTAGCTGATTACTGCTGAAAGACATTTTGTTTTTAGACGGTGTGCAACTATGTCAAAAGATAAAGGGTTTTTTGTCTTAAATCTATCTGCAAAGTAAAGGTGTGCACTGAACCTTCTGTAATATCCTATATCAAAAGCCTGCTTATATTAGAGAAGATGAGCTAAAAACCAGAACTGTGGCGTGAGTGGCAGGGTGCGTACCTTCTTGTAGGCCAGCTCTGCTTGCTCTGAGGTAGAGCAGCTGACCCAGCCTTTAAACTTCTCCTTCATCTCTTTGAGCAAGTCGTCCACGCAATCCTGGAGGTAGCAGTGGTAGTCGGAGGGCTCGGTGGTGCTGCTGCCGCCCCGGAGCTCCTCCAGGCTGAGGGGTCGCAGGTCCTGCTCCGTGTACGAGTTCCGGCCCCTGCTCATTTCTTCGGGTATCTGAGGGGCGACAAGGGTGAAATCATCCTCTTGCAGCTCTCTCCCCAAATCACAGAGTTAGTCTAGCAGCGTGATAGCCACAGAAAGATGGGTACCTAGCTTTGTAAGTGGTGGGACGCGTATGTGTCAGGTCAAGCACTCAATATGAAGAAATGCCAAATTTAAGTTTGTGACTTTGATTTAACTCAAATTAGTCTCTCATTTATGGGGTGTCTTATTTTTTTCTGTGGAGTATCCCTCTTTGCTACACAACTCAGATCCATTCCCACAGCACCGTTTATCCTGCAGACTGAAGGAAGGAGGGATCAGTTGTCAGCCGCAAGAAAAGAGACAGGCATGTCTTCAGCTGAGGGCTCTGAAAAGACTTGAAAACCAGGACTCAAGACTTGCCTGGTTCTCCAGCCTGGGCCCTAGAAGGAGCATGCCTTAGTTCCTACAGACCCCTCAACCTACGGTTTGACAGTGTCACGTTCCAGGACGCTTTTGTGGCCTAGTCTGGCTAACCCTTGGGAATTTAAGTATAAAACAAGCACTGAAATTCCCGGAAATAGCTTCTTGCTTTGTAATTAGAGTTGAAGTTCACAGACCCTCATGACTGCACAGTAAAAGCTTGAAAACATATTTCAAATGCAGCTTGGGTGTTAACAAAAATGTCCCAAACCCCACAACTGCCTCATGACTTTTAAGCACCAGTGCCAACACAACAACTCTCTTTTCTTCTGGCACCACTTCCAATTCATGTATGCACCCAGATCAGGATGCAAAGTTTTTTTAAAAGCGATTTATCATGTATTAAACTTTATTAAAATAAAGAGACATTCCTCGCTTTCCATTATACAGCAGATGTAAGCCATGTTGGCCAATATTCCACCCATCAGTTTTGCAAATAGGTGTTTTACCTGAAAGAGCTTCTTGCATTCAGCGATCATATGAGCTAGCCCTTGGGTTGCAGCCAGATTTTCATTTAGGTCTTTCTGATCGGGTTTTCCCAGGCTTGGTTTTCTTTGCATCACCCTTCGCAGGGGAAAAGAGCACACACACACAAATCCAGTTATTTAATGCAGAGCAAGATTGACGCTTGGTAAGGAAACAGTAAGATTCCCAGATCCGCTGGTGATTTAGAGCAGTGTTGCCTGGGACCAAATCTTGGCATGGTGTTACTGACTTCTCTCGCTACTCTCTCTAAACTTTTTCTTTGGAATCCCCCCTGTTTCTTCCTTCTTACGAACTTGCTTATATTTTAACAAATCTCTAACAAAAGGTAGGATCCCATAACTGTCGTACAGCCCTCTGAGGTGTCCGAGGTGATCACAGCTGGTAGGGTCAATGCTAGACGGTGCCTGCTGCACATCGCCGCTAGCTGTGAGCAGCAACGAGCCCTGCTCCCCAGAGACGTACCTTGGGGAAGAATTCTCTCTTTTGAGAGTGTTTAAGTGGAAGAGGGAAGGTGCTAAGCAGACGGCCAGGTTTGTTGGTGTCATCTGGTTTTCCTTCACTGCAGCTGTGACGTCACTCAGGAAATAGAGAAGAATCTGGAGGACCTCCCTGTTCTCATCGGGTAAAAGCATAATGGCAGCCTTGATAGCCTGGAGACGCTGATCCTTTGGCACATCTGCATAATATTAGTAATTCTCTCATCAGCCCATTGATTTTCCACACACACAGCATGAATACATCCCAAAGCAAACTCCGGCTTCAAATATTTGACTCGAGTTTGAAGTGATTTCCTTCAGGATGCATACCATTCGTAGGAAACATGAAGGAATTTTTTTTTAACCCACTAGTTTAACTACCCTCAGCTATTTCCTGCCTCACAAGAAATGCAAGCAAGAAGAAGTTGTGCCTAGGCCAGAGTTAATTTTAGATTTAATTTCAACAGCTACATGCTCCCGCAGATGCACTAAAATGACAGAAGCCTGGAGTCAGGCAGTGAACAAGCGAACACAGTCCAGCCAATTTAGAAATTCTTTGGCTTTCAAAGAAATTCAAAACATGAATGCATTTTAGAATAGGTGAATTAATTAAGCAAATTGGCTAGCAAACCTTTTCAACAATGATGTCATAAAATATCCAGAAAGTGCTCTACCAAACACAGAGGGTTGCTTAATTGAGCAGATCCTTCAAAGTCATGCGGTGGAAAAAGAAAGTCAACGCTGTGAAGCCCCATACCATTAAACAGCACCTTGGTTACCAACAACAAACAGCCATTGGAAAAATTTGACGTGCGTCTTTATACAAGGCCCTCTCCTCCAAACTTGAAGGGAACAAAAAATGAAACAACCCAGACCAGATCTGCATCTATCAAAAGGATTTCCAATAAGCCATCTCTGAAGACAACATCAGAGTCTGAGTCCTGGAGCATTTATAACATCATTAGCACCACACCACCCTCACTGCATGTCTCATAAATACATGTGGTGCTAACCAGATATTTAACTGGTATTTGCTTTGGGCTTCAGCAACTTCGTAAGGCTAGCAGGTGAGTTTAGAAGGCAATTTTAAGCAAAAATCCACTGTTTTCCACACTCTCCCCTCCATCAGCTCAAAGCATATTTAAGCCACGTGCGGACAATTCCAGTGCGCAGCCTGGTGCGTAACACCAAAGCAAAGGGAAATTTTGTCCTTTGCAGGGAAGCAAAATTTAAGGCTCTTTGGTTTACACAGAGATAATACTTCCCGACCTCCTCTGGGGATCCCTCAGACCTACCGCCTGCGAAAGTAAAGGAACAGATTCTTCTGCAATGCTCTGTCAAACTTTTTCCGGCACTAAATCCACAGAGCTGCTGTTTAATATGCACGGAAGTGGAGAGTCTGATTAATTTTCTCCATAAACCTTCTTGGGAATCCAAACACACGCAAAAAATCCGTGCACTGAAATAACGGTATGTATGTTTTTATTTTAAACTGTCACCTCCACCTACGGAGCTCTGAAGGCAGTTCCTGTAACCTTTTTGCAACCACCATCATAAGGAAGGCACAAAATACAGGAATGGCTCAAGGAAGGTGTATTTGCAGTAAGTTCTGTTGTAGCTGTGCTACTATGGGAACAATACATGGAGAGAGAGCCGGGGCGGTGTTAAGGAGACAAACCACAGGATCAGCAAGGTGCCCGTAGTGCATCAATCAGTTTGGACCCCCATTAATATTTCAAAAAGCTTTGGAGTTCTGGTCACCAAACATTAATTCATCTTTGGCCACTTTATAAAGTGGGAGTATTCCCACTGAAACAATGTTGAAGAAAACTTTTGAAAGACAACATGTTCTTTGGAAAGATCCAGCACAAAATTACCATCTATACAGAACTCAATTATCTATCTCAGAAAAGAGAACATCTCCCTTGCTGGAGTTGAACTTGCCATCTCAGAAAGATTAATTATTTCTTTTCACATGCATTGATAAACTCAGTTTTTGATGTGATTTATTCTAAGCACTTTCTGTTTATGGTACCTATCAGCAAAGTAGCTACAAGCCAGTAATGGAAAAGCTTTCAACCTAAAGGTTGTTTTCAAAAGTTGTTGTGAAGGATAGAAGAATATGAATTATAAGGAAATAGAAATTTTTTGGCAGCCTTGCTCTTACAAAAAAATTCTCAGTAATTTAGTGGATTTCAATCCTCCCCCTCGAAGCCTGTTCGTGTGGTGTTGGAACAGCTCCTCTACCAAGCCACATCAGATGTGGCTTATTTTCAAACTGTGATATCAAGTATGCTCAAAGAAGAGAGGAAAGTTTATAGCAAGTGATGGAGGATTTATATTTGTTCCCGAACTACAGAGAAAGGTGAAATGAAAAGAACTTGTACTATAAATCGCTATACAACTAGAACATAAAAAATCCATTCCTTACGAGGCAGCTTGAACTATAATGGCTGCTGGAGAAAGGCAAAGACCAACATACGCCCAGAGGAGCAGTATTAGAAAGTTCCACCCTTGCTACACAAATGACCATTTGCCATTCTGCCACAGAAATCTCACTACTTACATTGGTATATCTGTAGGAAGGTCTCGGAGAGTTTGTTGGTCATGAGAGGCTCAGGGAGATCACGGAAGAATTGCTTTAACATGTCTGCTACATCGTAAGCAGACTGGCCTTCGTAGCTGATGCTGTCTGTTGAATTCTCATTCATTTGACGCAAAGCCTGAATTCTTGATTTGACTCCAGATTTCCTAAACAGTCCAACCTAAATATACATGGAAAGGTAAACACATTTACAATGAGTCCAGCAAATCCGAAATGTAAGTACGCTCTTCAGCTTCTTATGTATGGGTTCTAATTTCATCTAAAGCTTTCTTTGCATTAATTATGTATTTGAGTCTATTTAGTTTGAGTCTACTTTTTTCAGTCTGCCCCAGAAACAATAAAAATTAATGGAAGGCTGGGCTTTGGGTGCTGCACGCGTGTGGGACGAGAGTACAGCAAAACCCACCTGATCCAGGCAGTGGTTGCGGAGGTACCGCATGGCTTGCTGAATGCTCTGTGGAAGAGGCTGCCCTGTGCGCTGGACGTTGACTTGCAGCGGTACTCCGAACACGTTTCGGTCTTTATAATCCGGCACCTTTATCCTTTTCATAAATTTTGGTACTGCCCTAGTTAAGCAAAGGGAATGACAAAATTAAATTAAACCTCTGTTGAACATTTATCTTCTGTATTTCCAGTAATTCAGAAAGTCAGTGAAAATAAGTGAAACACTTTAGTAATATGAAAAGTAGTGACAGTATAAATTAGCTAATCCACTCAGGGCTGGGAAGGGGGAGAGGACAGAAAACAGAGTTTCTCTAAGAGAAAGGCTTGACATTCGGGGCAGTATGCTGCCTGTAAGTATTAATGTGGTGCTACTCCATCAATATTAGTAGGACAAAAGCTACAGGGTAAAACTGCAGGGGCCAGATTGAATTGCAAAAGAGTCAAAATAAATCCTGCGGTCAGTGACCCCTTATAACGCTGCTTCTTTAGGTTTCGGGAACGATGGGCATTTGAACAATGAGCTTTTGTATGTCAGCTACTTGTTCTGCAAAGTCCTCAAACTGGGTCCACCACCCACCAGTGTGCGTAACAGCAGGAAACTGATGTAATACATTTGAGTTTGTCAGCTAAAAACTTCAGCTCTATAAACAACCCCTTTGAGGGACCCCCCTCCTTGTCAGCCAGTGACTGTTGTTACCCCCACCTCCCACCCCAGTTTCAATGAGAGGTCTTTCCATCTGCTTATGACTCCAAGGAAAAAGTTACCAAATACAAAAGAATGATTTACCCCCAGGTCCCCAAGAGTCCTGGTTTCATGAAGGGAAAAAAAAGCCATTAAAATGGGAAAATATTGAGATCATTTTCCTCAACAGGGAGAAAAGCTAATGTCCAGTGCAACAACTAATAGGACACAGTAGCACTGGAAAACAGGGAGACCTATTTAACATTTCAATATACAGTACGGCTATACAAACAGTGCATTAGATTTATAGCTGACTAATCTGTTACATAGTAAAACAGAACTAATTTGTATTGCCGTATAGTTAAGTTTAGGGCATTATTGATATATGTATGAATAATGCTTGCTTTGTCAAAAAACATGCCAATGGAATGCGAAAAAACACATTGCGATCTCCACCGAGAATCTGAAGCATGCAGGGATAACTGGTCAATACTTATTTCTGTCTTTCAGAACAAACAACTTCTGTATTTAGAAAGGCTGACATAATAACAGCCTTTGAACAGGAGGTACTTTGATGCTGAAGCTAAATACTCTCTATGACTCCTGGGGAAGGGAGGAGGCTGGCCTGTGGTAGGAAGAAGAAAAATTTTATTGCGTCTTTTGCATCCTGAAGATTATACAGGCTGTACTGCAGATACAATAATAAAAGAGCTTTCTATTTCATTCTTCCGACAAAAAACATTCAACTGGGTTACAAACACCTGGCCACAGCAGAAATTGCTGCCTACAAAAAACTCCATGGTTCTCCCAACCTTTGTTGCCCTCCCTCCATCTTTTTTGCAAGCTAACTAGATTTATAGTGCTTTAAAGAGGGAAGATAGATTTTGGCTAATGAGAGACTAGAACTAAAGGAAATTTACATTATTTAATTACATAATGATACAGAAAAACTAATGCAAATATTTAAGAACAACTGAAGAAAAGCAAGCCTATTAAGATCTACTACTCGCTAACTGCCTCAATAAGCAACTAGTGTTTCTTTTGCTTCGGATAGTGGACATCTTCCTGCTCAGAAAGCTGGCCTGTACTTCGTTGCTTTTGTTCCCTCACATGCCCCCTACAAACATACTTCTCAGGCCTAATAAGATTACACTTACGTAACGGGTTAGTGATTTTAGTCCCATCTTAGGAAACCACAAATCACTATCCCCACAGGCTGGAGGAAGAAGTGCAAATATGGAAAAAGAGGGATGAGGGATTCATTGCATCTTTCCAAAAGTTGCTCAGGACGAGCGCAACTGCCTGTCTCCACACGGCACTGTGCCCTTACCAGCTGAAACCGTGCTTGTTGGAAGGCGTGTACTTCTCCAGGAGAGCAGTCAGCTTCAGGAGCGAGTACTTCTGCAGCAAGTTCATCTGCGCCACGGACTGGCAGTTGATCTGCAGCGACGCCGAGCTGAGGCTGGGCCGGTGGGAGCTCTGGAAGCTGTGCCACCTCAGCCTGTGCCTGCGGAGAAGATGGGGGACAGAGCAAGGACCAGTCACTGAAACGTCTCTGCGAGACACGTGCGGGAATTGCCACGAACGCGCTGCTGAGCTCCCTGCCCTTGGCAGCCGCTGTCCTCTGAGATTTCACAGGCATCAGCCGGCAGCGCCTCTGCCTCACCCGGTTCGATGCAGCACGTGCAGGTGCTTCAGAGGGGAACGTGCGCTCTGAGCTGACCCACAGCTCAGTGTTAAGGACACGGTCTTGCCCTATCAGATATCCTCCCAGGGCTCCAACACCCTTTTTTCAGAAGCCCTTTCAGTATTAAGGCAGTGGGAACCGAAAAACTCCATTAAGAAAAAACGGCCCAAATTTTTAAGACACATCAAATGGGAACTAAGCACTTCTACAAGTCCCATGAAGTTTATACAAACAGCTGTAGGTGACTAAATGACGGCAGAAACCAGGCCCTAAATGATTTGCACCAGTTTTAAAGGAAAACTGGAAACAAAGCGAGAAAGAATTCAACTCCTTGCTCTACTCACAGTACAAAATACAGTCATCCATCCCATGGTAAAACTCCCAGCAGAAACTGGGAGGCCACTGGAACTCCCCCAGTCCCCCACTGTGCTACAGCGATCAAGAGAAAGTAAACAAACCTCATTTTCCGCGCAGATTTAATGCCCTAGCATGCTATTAAGAACCAGCCTGCTACTGAAAAGTGCAATTTTTTGCAACAGTCTAAAAGTCAAGGTTTTTACTACACGCTGACACAAACCAGACCATACTTATACTGGTTCTTCTAGCCAACTTAAAAAGTGAATAATCCTACTTGAGGTCCCTCTCCCTCCCACACACCATTTCAGTTTGAAGAATTATCATCCCCCGAAACTGCCTTAACATTGCTCCTAACGCTGACTTGCTGAGCGGGCTGTTCTTCAATGACGACTCAGGCTGAACATACAAACATACAGCTACGAAGTGTGGGAATCACTCGTCTGAAAGGCTTGCACAAATACTTCCCTTGCCTATAATTGTTTTGGGAAGCCATGGGAACAGCACGTGTGTGCTTGAATGGCCACAGCTTCTACTGGAGGAGACCTCAGCGGGGCCACCCCAAGTCCCAGCGCTCGTGATCTCACCTGCTGGACCGCGTCAGCGATGCGCCCACCCCAGAGTCCCTCCTGTCCTGCATCCCTGCGGGCTCTTCTGTTTCGTTCAGCGAATTCCCCGTACTGTCAAGGTCACTCGGTGTTGTTCGATCGTTATCTACATCGAGGTGGATCTGCTTTGGAGAGGAAGGACACGGGGAGATGGAGTCGAGCGCCGAGTCGGAGTCCCCTTCGTCCGAGAACTTCTCTGACCACTGGTTTACCATCCTCTGCATCCCTTTGACGTGGTATAGGATGTCATCTAGTTCTGGGAATATGTCTTCATTTTCGAGGTCGGCCAGATCACTTGTACTGGAATACAGGATCGAGCCTGGCACATTGTCGTAAATACTCAGGCGGCTGCTCACTGAGCTGGAGGAGTTGCGCCTTTTCCCCATACCCAGCTCTTTGGAGCTGTCGCCGCTGTTTTCCCTCCGGAGGGTGAGATGGCCGTGTCCGTGGAAACTCCCTGTCCTCCAGTTCACAGAGGCGTTGCTTTCTGTTGGGGAGAAGTTGCCGTTGGAGAGTGCTTTGGGAAAAGTGCCAGGCTTATGATCTTCGGGGATGAAAAACACGGTGTCTTCTGCAAAGCTTCCCCGGTTCTTGAAGTTCTGCTCCACCACGTCGCTGAACGTTGACTGGTTGAAGGGGTCGAAGCCTTCCAGGTACATGCCCACCCTTTTATTGTAGGCACTGAGGCTGCGTGTTCGCGTGACGGGACTGGGTGTGCTGACAGCACTGCTCGTCTCAGACTGACTACTGCTGCTGCTGGTCTGGGTGGAGTTGGAAACGCTCCTCTTTCGTACCATGGGGAGGCTGATGTGATTGCCGTTGAGGGCAGAAATCTCCACGCAGTTAAGTTGTTTCAGTTTATCTTCATCCATGCCCTCCTGCAGGATGGGCCCGCTAATAATAAGGCCAAGCTTTGAAGGAGCTTTGCTCTTGCCATGGTGAGAGCTCTTGATTTTAAGGCTCTCCATTCTCTTGAGCAGGCTCTTTGTTTTGGACTTGGCGTTCTTCTCATTGGCTTTCGTGTTGAAGCTGAAGCTATTCAGCTCCCTGGGTGAGGGCAGGCTGCTGAATGAGTCATCGTTTGCCACGAAATTGCTCGACGAACACACGCTCACGACCGAGTTTGTCCTGGTGGTAGATGCCTCGCTCTGCAGGGTTGGTTGGTGGCTGCTGGTGCTGCTGATGCTCAGAATAGAAGCCACCTCCTGGCGTTCGCTGAGGTCTGTTAGCACACTCTCACGGCTTGCCGCGTTAGTGAGGTGAGGAGCTTCTGGGGAGGGGGTATTCAAGTCTGGTTTTGGAGGGAACACATCAAACTCTTCAAGCCTCGACCACCTCTTGCTGTCCCTCTGAAAAGTCCATTTGCCACTTATTGCACAAGGTTCATCTTCATCCGAATCTTCGCTCTGCAAAGAAGAAGAACCCTGAAAGTACTGCTTGCAAACTGCCCAAACAGCAAAGGCGTTTGCATTTAAATACAATGCCCACTGAATTGCTTTAGGCACGACCTTGTTCTCACTGAATTTAGAGTGAAAACAGTCTTCAGGGAGAGGAAGATTAGGCCATAAAGCCCATCTCAGGAAAAGATAACACGGGACAGGCAATATATTTTAACAGTTTTTAAATACAAAAGATATATGCTTCATAAAAAGAAACAAACAATACAATCTGCTTTAAATTGCTCTTTTCTAAAAACCCTACTATCCATAGACTTTTAATTAATTGGTCACAGTGGATAGCCCTCAGATCAATGGAAATTCCTGGCATGCATAAAATTTTCAACTGGAGTCAGTCAGGGGTTGGGGTCCCTCTGGACTCTCTCCAAAGCTACACTCTGTTGATAGTGGCTGTGTGTTTATACTCCTCTTTGCAATTACGAGATGTTTCTCATACGTTCTGAATTGTAGCGGCTTAATTCCTTACCCATTCGGGAAGTCTGAACGGTCTCCTCGCTGTGACTAATGAGATAGCAAAAGAAGCTCTTGCACTGCAAGAGTGTGACGCCTCCAGGCTCTTACCTGGTCCACTCTTCCTCCCACAGGCTAGCAGCTCACATTTTAAGAATGTCCTGTGAAGTTTCTACTTCACTCTCGCTTCAGGCAAACATTAACGCTCATAGATAGCGAGCAGCAAGAGCTCACTGACAGTATAGCACGTAAGTAAATTGTAAATAACATCTCCACTGCTGATGTTTGATGTCTGATGTATGAGTAATGCCTGAGGGCACAATTACACGTACATCACTTACGCCTACGATCTTTTCATCTAAATACTGAAAGGGAATGATCCCGGGACTGACATATTTGGTCTTCCAAATATCTGGAAAATTTCATGCTGGAAGAATAAAACCAATATAGATATTTTAATATGACACCATGAAACCACCAAATAACCTTTGGTGTGCAGAGTAGGAAACACTAATTGCCACCCAGCTCCATGATTTTCACCTCATTTGCATAGATTGCTTTAACTTAAAAACAAACACACAGGCATGCCCCAAACTGTAACTATTTGTGTGCCAGGAACACAAACATTTTTCCTCTGAAAAACAAGTAAATTATTCATATCTCAAGTATTTTATTTATGCATACTTTATCTCCTGATCCTCTCCTAGGTTTTTTTGTTGGTTTTTTTTTTTTTTTAATAGCACATTTCGTCAGCTCAGGAAAATAAGTGAAGCACCATATTTATTTTTTATAACCAAATACACATGAGACGCTTCTGTCCATGACTCAGATGAAAACCTAAGAGGACTGGCTTGCTTATTTAAAGTTTTCAGGAGGAAAAAAGTCACCTGAAACTGCCAATGGATAATAATGATGGTTCGGTGGTGAATGTGGTTTGACTGGAAAAAAGGAGCAGTAAAGTGATCTTAATTTGTGGAGAGGTCAATGCAAACATAAGGAAACATATGTTTCTGTCAGCACAATTTTTCCCTAGTGTTAAAAAGCTTTAAAGGCTAAGTATTGATTCTAATGAAGTCAACAACAAAAGGGAATAGGATCCAAGTCCATCTGCCAGAACATGCGTGGTGAATGAAAATCAGGAAGGACTGAAACAAAAGGTAACGTCCAGACTCCGGAAGATCTGGGGTTTGGACCTGAAGTCAGGTCTGGTCTGACCTCTAACAGCAATACTGATCATTCCAGTGTTAACAAGGTTCAGGAAGGAAGGAGGAGAAATCTTCTGGCGGTCATAAACGGCAATCCAGCTGTCTACCCCTACTTTTGCAGAGTTCCTACATATGCTGCCTCAGAGTGTTATCTTCTGGAGCTTGGATGCTGTTTCCAACATACCACAAACAGATAGGGGAAGAGGGGATTAATTCCTGGTAAACAACCTCAGAGCATTTGTACGCATTCTTGTTAAGGGTAGGGCAGCATTGTATTGCCTTAGCTCAGTCATCTTTATCTGCAGTTGTCATATCCCAGGGGACAGTATCAACCACTGATCCCTCCTAGGACACACACATAGATTTAAGACAGCTATTGAGTGGTACCTTACTAGCAAACCCCAGCAGCTCAGCCTTCTGTCGGTACTGCCTTACTGACATTACAGTAGGTGCTCTCTCTTTTCTCACCACGCTCCGCAGGGATCCTGAAGATTCAGGAAACACTTTTAATTCCCGCTGAGCTCCCTGGAAACATGCAAACTTTCTAAAAAGGTAGCTGATGTATTCTGTAAATATATTGCTTTGATTTTGAGCTATGTAATTAAAAAACAAGGAAACAACGTGCCCAGTCCTAGAAAGGACTGGCTCTTTCCTTTGCAGGCCAAGCACACTCTAACCGATCTTGTCTACATCATAATAAAACAATACGATTCTAACGTGATGGCAAAGAACGAAAACTGTGAAGATGACGCCAAAGGCGATGTTCTAACATTCAGGTCAGCTCATCGTGGCTGGTCAGGATCTCCTCCATCAAGCCTACTCTTTACAATCCTGCAGGTAATACGCCACAACATGGACAACCTCACCGGCAGGCAGAGAAGCCCAGTGCCTTTCAGGCTGGGAGCAGCATCCCGGGGAAGAGTTTCCTAGATGAATAACCTTTAGCCGTGGCCAAGGTGAGAACACAAAATGAAACATAAGCAGAGTTTTGACTGTGTGTCCTTGCCAGGTTCTACTCAGTGTTATCCTAGACTGCAGCTAAGCAACCTGCTAGACTTTTTTTTTTCAGTTTTACTAACGTACAATGCTGCAACAGAAGATGTTAGAGGAACTTACCCTTTTCCTGTGGGGACTAATTTCTAGCTTCATCACTGCACATTTGTTTAAAGTATTTAAGCGCCTGCAAAGCAAAGGAAACTGTATTAAGAGAACACTCCAGTGTTTTGACACAGGCTATTCCAGTTCAAAAGCTTTTGTGAAGGCTGTCCCCAAATTGCTTTGCATACAAATAGCCACAAGCAGAGTTTCAATTAGAGCCCTAATTATACTTAACCATTAACCCATTACATTTGGCTGTATTCTAACTTCAGAGGGAGGGACGGATGACTATTTGTCACAATTACCTGAATCAAAGTAAAGAGAGGTGAATGGAAATTTAGACTAAATTGAGAAGTGCATTATATGCAATGAATTGTAACAATTACATTTGTTTAAATAGCAGACATCCGAACCCTGAAACAATCAATCTCAACAGACTGAAAATAACGGGAAAGGCTTCTTATTTGACACTGTGTACAAGTGCTTGCGTGAAAAAAGCATGCTGCTTTAAAATTGCATTTTATAAGCTAAAACCTCCCAGAGGAAAACTTATTTTCCACTTATCAGGTGTCTATTTTATTTGTGAACAATGATTATTTTCAATACAGTCCTGGGACAAGACAACTCACCAGTTTAAAAAACAAAAAACAAGACACAGACCTGATTTTTCCTTCCCAAACTGGAAGTTTCTTTTATACATAAAAATGTATAGAAGTCTTCACATCTGAAGACTAAAATTTAAACAAAAATAAATTGCTGCAGCAACAACAGTTAACCAGCTTCCTTGTGAAACGTGATAGTAGTCTGGATGCATATCTTGAAGTCCTGTATGAATGTATATAAGCATCCCTCTATTCCCTGATGAGCTAATGATCTGGTAGGTATACCTGAAACAAACAAAAAGAAGTATCTTTCTTCTCCCCTCGCCCCCAGAAGCTCAGTGTGCAGGGCTGAGCACAAACAGCTTAAAGCAGAGCAAAACTCGGGGCTGCTAAACACCCAGCTCCATGGCAGCTTAGGCACAGCTAAGTGTGCCGGCTGCTGCGGTCTCCTGCCCTTCTCCCAGCCCTCGCCTCCCCAGAAACTGCTCCAGGGACACGGCTCAGCTAAAATCTGCACTGGTAAAGTGCAGAGTGGGTAGAGAAATGCTGGTGCTATGGCAAGGCAAAGGGCGGGGACAGGCTGGGCGCGATGCAGAAGGCGGAAAAGCTGAAGCAGCAGCTTCATGGAAGCGATGGTTTGGTCCCTTTTGTTAATACTTCCACTCACGAGGGTGTACTGTGGGTTGGATGAGGAGACTAACCGAGCTGAAAAGTAATCTTTCAATACTTTGTTGGGTTGAATTTCTCCCAGGTCAGTTCCCCAAGCTGCGTGAAGGGTGGTGTGTGCAGGGGGGAGGCGGAGGAGCAGAGCCGCCCCTTTCCTTCGGCCGCACCGCAGCCCAAATGCAGCAGGAGCAAAACTGAGCTTTAAAAAGCCTAATTTATTCTGAAGGAAGCTGTATAATTTTCACATAATTCGTTTGAGCAAAGTGTAAAGAAGAGCCTGTATCAGCAGCTTTGAAAAACTGAAAAAAAAAAAAAAAAAAAAAAAAATGCTGACTTGTCCTGTTGCTTCAGATGAGTCTTTTCAGATTCATGAAACTTGTAACTTGAATCTAGAAAATGTGTGCACAGGAAGAATTACTAGTTTCCTCTCTTTCCCCTCGCCTTTTATGCGCAGGATTGGTTGCAGATGGTATTTACACAGGGCTTGATCCTGAGGCCATCAAAGAAAATGGAAAAGCTCCTACTGGTGCTTTTGCTGCAGTCATGAAGTAAAAAAAAAGGCAGTTTGATCTATAATTAGACCCAGCCACAACACAGCAGAAAAGAAGAGAAACAGGAAGAATTGCCATGGGTCAAATAGTAGGGCAGTGGCAGGTTAGGAAAGTTATCCAGATCTCTCTATTTTCATCTTTGCTCTGACTTTAAAAGGCAGAAGGCTCAGTCCTGCCGGCTGCAGCTGGTGGGTACACGCACAAGTCCAGTGAATTTCAGAGGAATTGTATTTATGGCGTGGGTGAAGGGTGAACGTCCCGTCTATGCGCTACACAACAAAACCGGTATTTCGGTTTTTAAGAGGCCACACAGCAGCAGAAAGCTGCCTCCCTCTCTCTGCCACAAAAACATTCTCCTCTCAAACTCCTGGACCTCAAGACCAGGAAATATTAAACTGGTTTCAGTTCTATATTGTGTAATAATTTACAAATTTCACAGTGTTGCAACCTTTGACTTATGCAGAGAGAAGTTATCACCGAATCCCTGTATCAGGCTTTATCTAGCTCCAGCCTGTCTGACCGCTAATAAAGACGATCTCTGATTTCACAAAGATTACATCCCCAGACTTTTCTCCTACTCAAATTAAAACCCTGAAATAGGTGGAAAAGGGTAGAGCAAAGATCTCTGTTTCCACAGAGAGTGTTTAAGAAAAAAAATCTCCTGGCGCACACCTCACAAAAATGAGTATGAAGGCAAGATAAGGTAACCCCCAATGAGCGAGGTTAAATACAACTGCAGCGAGGCAAATAAAGGCTCCATTACACATTTGACATGATTTCATCACAAAACCAGCTTCCCTTTTAAAACCTAAATGCTCTGCAGCGATTGTCTCAGGTCTGCAACTTTCATTATATACATCACACATCCTGCTTTAACTTCTGCTCCAGTTCAGCAGTGCCCAGTTCCTTGAGCTATAGGACACTGAAATCACAGTACAACGTGCAAAACTGCCTTCCAAACACATTATTGAGTCTGCAGAGCTAAGCTTACAAGGTTTAGGCTTTGCCAGGATGAGGGTTACCTATACAACTGGCATTAACCTTCACATATGCTATGCAATACTTTTTAAGCATATTAGCACCCATTCATTTTCTACAGATCTTGTTGTCAAATCGATGCTTGTTAATGAACCACAATTTTCTCTTCTGGCTCTGGACCTTCTCCTTTCTCCATTCCCAGGTATAAATTCAATTTATCATTTCCCTACTGACAGTCAGCAGGTCTGCCTCATTCTTTAGCTCCATCTTATTCTGCCCAAACCTGCCTCAGCGACACCTTTGCAAGGACAAGATGGGAGACGGAGGGACGGGACAGGATTGCTCCAGACAGCAGTTACAGCCGCTTTCACCGTCTGGCTATCTCAGTCTCAGTTTCTACAATGCCTCCTATCCCGTCCACTTTCTGGATGACTGGATGATAAGATAATATTCTTTCCCATCACTTAGATAAATGCCTTTGTGTCAGCCCTCCCTCTATATATCTTCACATCCAGACGGTATCTTACTCCTGTGGAGCGTTGTATCTCCAAGGCGTCACTTTTCGTCGCCCGCCAGGTACTCCTGCGCAGGATCCCACCCTCCTTCACCCCGGCTCTGCAAACCCCTTCTTCCCGAGGGTGACCAATGCAACAGGACCTGCCTCCCAGTCCCAGCCCCCTGGGTCGAGACTGGTCCGTATCAGCCCTGAGCGGCAAGTACACTGGAAGCCTGAACCTGCAGCACCCAAAACATAAGGCAGTGGAGCTTCTCTCAGAAATGAGCAAATGATGCATTTTCCCTAGTCTTCTCCTCACAAATGGCCAAACTAGTTTAGCCTGAACTTCTTTTAAGAAAGGCAGCCTGAACAAGATATTCGCTATCAAAAATTGCAGTGTGAACAGCTAACTTCAGTTAATTTATAAATTAAAATATGGGCTTATAATGTGAAGTCTTTTTTAATCTAGATACCAGTCAGTTCTACGTTGGCTATAACCCCAGGTAATTCATTCTGCTCTCATTAACAGGAGAAAATTCTCACCCCATGCACCCAAGAAAAGTGGTAGCAATGCAGAATATTAGATTTACGCGTTTTAAATGACGATTTTCAATCTGAGTAACTGTATGATCTAGCTTTAAAGTTTAAAATATTTTCTTGATGGATTTAAATTCTTAATTCCTTCTTATAGGGCAAATTCCAACTCCATTATACCTGTAACTAATTGATGATACAAGGGCTTTCTTGTCTCACTGCAGTGGACAGCCTCTACACTGGCTCCTGGGGTTCTCCTGCATGTTCTAACCTGCAAAGGAGGCCAGCTCTCTACAAACCAAATGATACGAGCAGTGAATGCTGCTCGTGCGAATCCATTACAATCCATTACAATTACAATCAGGACGAGAACTCCTGATGGTAAAAGATTTAAGAAACCTCTTGCGTATATAGTGTGGCAGTTTTCTAGCTATGCGTAAGGAGATTAAATAGGATTTCCATCATGGCTTGCTATGTATTTTGTACTTAGCAACAACCTTTAGGATAAGCATGTTTCAGTACTTGGTTTCATCAGTGCATGATGCAGCCAGCTATCCTCTGGAGATAAATTCCCAGTCATTAATCTACATAAAGTCTTATGAAACCAAGGCCAGCAGCGCTTTGCACAGTCACTCATGAAGCATCCTAGCAAACTGAAGTAGAGTCATTGCTCTTACATTTTTGACCTGACATTTCATGATAAGATCACTAAATGACATTTCTTAACCATCTATTGTCTACTGTTACCAAGTGCCATATGCTATCTCTGTAATTCAAGTCTCAACCCACTTTTCACTTAAAATTTTTCAAGAAAATCCTTAATGGGGTGGCTATTGATACCTTTTCCATTTAGAAAGGAATTTGGCAAAACATTTACTAATAAACTGTTTTTAAAGTTACATTAGTTCTCCTGCTTCCATTAATAAGATTATTAAATGATAATTTACAATACTGTTCAGATGTAAACTGTCATTTAAAATGCTTCAAACTTAAAAAAACCCCTGTCATTGTGATTTCTACAGTTTTTTTAGAAATTATTTCTTCACATGCAGTAATTAGAACAAGGTAATTAGAACTGCTGGCAGAACATTGGTTGTTATACACAAAAGCAGAATCTCAGTGCTACCATCCACTGCATACAGTGTTCATTTAGCACTGTGCTGAAAATGCAAATAATTCCAACACTATTCTGATTTTCAGTCAAGAAGCAGTGATAGACCTAAGGTTATGAAGCAGCCCTAAGTCTTTTACTGAGTAAAAACCTTTACTGTTTACACACTGACCATGGCATGAGTCAAAATAAACCCAGGCTTCAGGCAAAAATGCAGCATTACCAATGACGTGCCTTCTCCACGTTTTTTAATGAGCTTTAAAAAATTAAACAAGGAGATGTGGAAAAAAACCCCTAATGGTGGAAATGTTGTGATAAGGTACTGCTTTTGTCTAACGCAAATGGTAAAGGGCCAAATTCAGACATCCAAGATGATTAACTGAATTACTTCAGTTTTATTCTGAGGTGGGATCTGAATGCTTCTGGAGAAACATTAGCTTCAGTTTTAAAGTTATCTAAAAGATAACTCTGATATATACACCACAGGCTTCAGAATGATATAGTTCAACCTTTAAAATCTTTGCCTCAAACTACAGTAAGACCTGTGGATTCTTAGGCATATCACACAGAAAACAATTTGAAGATGAAAGCGAAGAGGTTATTTTACAATTAGATGACTTATGAAAAACTTCCTAGTTTCACAAAATATCTATATACCCACATAATTTTGATTTGCTTACCTTTATTAGAAGGCTTACAATATAAGCTTCCATTCTTGGGATACGTATCTTTTTACTGTCCTCTATGTTCAGAAAAAGTGCTGACTGCTTTTATCGATCACACTAGCAGCAAATCTCAAAAAGATTTGGAAGGCATATTCTTACTTGCACCAGTGAGAAACAATCTGCTACCTTTTTTTCCCATATAAATAAATAATCCCAGGTTAAAAAGTATTCTCGCAGGCAAGCACTAAGTCAAAAATATGCTGGCTTGGCTGTATTTTGTTTTCCTGGCAAGGGAAGACCATGCTTCTGGGAACCAGCATTTATTCACATTGCTGTACTTTCTGTTCAATGACTTCACAAGTTCCAGAGCACACAAATAAGCACACCAATGCATCGCATTTTAATATCAATGGAATATGTCCTACACTTTAGTAGGGCGTATCTTGAGTGTGAATTTAACATTAATGAGATTTTTCCCCTCCCAATGACTGGACAACAAATCTGTTTTCTTAGTTTGAAAATCTTGTAAATATTTCTGAAGAACTTTAAATTCCAGTCCCTCTCTTTCTCTTCCAAGTATGGCAGTGATGGCATGAGAACACTATAAACTTAAAGCCTTTCTTAAAAGGGTTTTGTAATTCATTAGAATTACTGACATTTAGATTTGCAGACATCATGCATGTAGTATCCAAAAGCATTCATTTTGCAGACAATTTGGAAAGCTGCCATAATGGAGGACAGAGGCAAAAAACTGCACTTATTTCTAGGTAATAAAAGATAGGAAAAGTTAAGGCATTTTTTTGCCATTTAAGATTGTGGACTCACACTAGAGGAGGTAACTGATGGATGGGTAAGTGTCAGATGGGGCCATTGCAATTGCTCTTATGATAAAATCTGTAATGCTGAGGCTGTAGTTCTGTAAAAACATGCTGCCACAGACAGGCAAGTCTTGCCTTTTTTTCTCTACCCATCCCTTCTCCTGCCCCTGCAGCTGGCTGTGGGGTCCTGCCCATCCTTTGCACTGTTCTGAAGTTCATTATGCCTCTCCATGGGCTGATTTAATTTATTACCCCAGCAAAGGACTACCCAGACTCTTTTTGCGGAGTGAGTATACATAGCTATATACAGCTATGTATACATAGCTGCTCATCACGGTAAGAAAGGAGAGTAATGGAGTGCAGCGGCATGGCTTTGCTAATACTGCTCCCAAAAAATAATTCCCATGTGGGAACCGATGCTACAGTTCTATGTGCAGATGGCTGTAGCCAGCTTCCACGTGCCTTACTAATTTGGGAATTAGTAATGAAAGCAAATTAAGAATAATAATTAAAAATATACCTGTCACAAAGACTCCTCCCAACTTGGTTTTAAGTAAGATCGTCAAACATTACTTAGCCCAATATATTCTTCTAATGAACACCGCATACTGACAGTGGATAATAAAAAGGTCTCAAGCAAATGGTTATTTAATAGTACGTAATTCAGTTGAGGTTATGCTTTTCCCAGGTTATACTTTCTATTACACAGGAATAATTTCAATTTGCAGTGTGATTTTTTTTCACCTACCTGCATAAGGCCTCAATAGCATCTCTGTCCAGAAAGTCATGCTCTCGCTTGACTAGAGCGATGTCAATTGGAAAAAGGAGATCTGTAGGAATAGAGACAGATGGAATCAAAATGACTCTTATTCCCAGTGGTGAGTTATTTCAGAACAGCCAGCTGCCTCCAGTTGAGCTCACCAAGATGCCAGTGATTGGCACTTCTCAGGTAAACACACGTTACCATCTCAAATGCCTCCTTTTCACGTACAAGCTTGTGACTTGCAGGTTTGATAACTGAACGTTCATATGCATAACGGGAGAAAAAATGAGCAAAGCAGAGATGAAACAATGGGAGAGGAAAAGAGGCAAATGCAAGCTCCTTATCTGACATCAGAAGCGAAAACTGACTCAGGCTAGCTTTATTTAAAATAAATATACAATTGCCATCAAAGTACTAGTATCTCACATTAAAGAAATAAGGTCAGTAAACCCCCAATCTCTGGAAAAGAATGACAAACAGAATCTCCTTGGCTGTTAATCAAGCTATTTAAAAATGTGACACTGTTGCAACATTAATGAGATATGGACTGAAATGAAACCAAGCCAAGCTGTGTGGCGCCCATACCCCCTCCTCTCCTTAAGAGATTATTTAGGTAAACAACTGGGAGAGTGAGGGGGAGGAAACAATGTTAGCAGAGAGCTGAAAATTTACTACAGCTCTGAAGCAGCAACCACATACATATATATTATTTACTGTCCTCCACAGATTCCTGACTGTCATACAGGTCCTG
>NW_009215694.1:69303-74779 GCF_000690835.1 Fulmarus glacialis
CACCAAAGCCACCGGGTGTTCAGGGCACGCAGCAATACAAGAACACACTCCGAATATACTGTTGCACTTGCATACAACTTTCCTGGTCCAAGTGATTGTCTATAAAATATTGTAATCTCCAGAGACTAGGAAAGAGCGAGCTGAAATGATGAAAAGACTAGGATTGGTGCTAATTTGTCAAAAGGTAATTAATATCCTGACTTTTTTTATACCAATAGATAATCTCTCAAATGAACTATTTGTCCTGATTTCGCCTCAGGAATAAACAAGTTATGACATATTCTGTGAAATGGAAGAAATTCTAGCTTTTCTACAGAAAACTGCAGTTTTAGCAAAGCAACTGACAAAGGCTCATTGATTAATCTCCATTTTAAATGCGTACTGCATGGGACCACTCCCTACAGGTGACTTCTCAGAATTCTTGTACTACTCCGAATTGTTCCATAGGTCTCCCCTTCACTATTTTAAATCTGAGGTGCAAATAAACGGGGTGAGCACATTCAACTGGTATTTTTCACCAGTGCTGGTATAAGTTTTTCCTCTGAGAAAGTTAGTACCTTAGCATGCCCACAAGAAAAGATACGGGAGAACTTAAGAGAGAGGTGACTTGGAAGAAGTTGATAGTCTCCACGAGTCCATTTTTTTAATGCTTAATTTATGCTGCTGCTGTTTTTGTTGTTGCTGCTGCTACCGGGGGGGCTTGCAAAGGACAATGGTATATTGTTTTCATATAGGGACAGCTGTCTTTTCAATGGGTATGGCTGGCCTTGCTCTCACCTCTCGCTCTCACCTCTGCAGTCCTTTTGATGTTAGGCAGGACATGGCCCTACATTAGAAACTTTATATAAGTTTCGAGTCTTTAGGTAGGGCGATGGTAACCACAGGTAGGACATGTTTTCTGAATGCAAGTAATTTGTTAGGGGATTTACAGCTCAGCATAACATGAAACCCGCAAGCCCACATATTCAGCTGAGAGTCTTGTCCCCAGTTTTAACAAAGACTAGAAGTACAGTCCCACCTCTGCATCCCAAGAAAATCTTGGCATCTCCATTAGCGCAAATAAAAAAGAAAAAAAAAGGAAGAGAAATAATAAAAGGAAATTCAATTTCTGAACAGGCGAAGAAAAGTTTTGCCAAGTGCTGCTTTTGAAAGTGCTATTATCATCTCATATTGCCAATGCAGCTGCAAATCAAAGCTCAATGAGATCATTTTTCAAGAAGGTTAGCTCAGCATTTGCTGTAATTTCCAACAGTTATTCACTGTAAATAATGGACTTTCTATGCTCATTCTTACAAGCAGCAGCTGGAGTTTGTTTTATAAAAAAGAAGAGGCAGATAAGAGTGCATAATAATTTCACTACAATGCAAGTAATTTTAAGTGGTGTAGGGGGGAAATTCTGAACCATAATATATATATATATATAAAAAGAACGTCGCACTTTAAAACAAACTTCTGTATGTTACTCTGCATCAGAGAGTAAGAACTGTATGCCAAAACTGGAAGTTCCTCGTAGATTAGAAAGGCAATGAAGACAACAGTTTTAACTGAGCAAAACCTTTGTAAAAGCGGACACCCAAAGTGAATCCTCCCACAGAAGGACAAGCGAGTGCAGGAGGCAGCAGTCTCTTCGAGGAGCTGCTGCACATCTGTGCAACAACGGCTTTTTTTTTTTTTTTATCTGTGCAACAACGGCTTGTATGTTCTTTTTTCCCGTCATAGTGAGCCTGTGAAGGGAACCAACCCTTCCGTTCTGAACCACAGAAAAACCCACACCGTTGCGAAAAAACACACAGGACTTGGGAATCACGAGGCATACAGATATATCCACTCATACGCAGAATTTCCTACCTCTGCTCCATTAGGAGAGCTGGCCAGTGGAGCTGGCCACAGCTTCTGTGTTTCTCTAAGACTGGGCTCGTAGAAGTGGATGACTACATTCATGAAAATATAGTTCATTTGTGTTTTAACTACAGGGAATGTACCACGGTGCTAAAATAACATTTGTGCTATCAGGACATTTGGAAGATTCAAGACTAAAACAGAAACCTGGAACAAATTTAAAACTCCAAGAGCGCTTCAGAGTCTCATTGGGTTTGGTACATCTATGCGTGTGGTGGGTAGCAGAGAGCAGCCGAAAAGTCATCTTATGTACTGGCACTTCAGTTGTGCCCCTGAACCTTATTTATTGGTGAATATTACATCTTATTGTCCAAAAATTGCCAGGGGATGATCAACTTGCAAGATCAGGTGCCTACCTTCATAAAGCTGCGCGTACTGCGGGAACCCGGCAGCCCGCAGCCAGTCACAGGCTTCCTTGGCCTCGATTTCTGGAAGAGGACAGAAACAAGACACCCTCTGATTAGTGATCTGCAAAGCAAAAACTTCCTCTCCACCACTTCTACTGTTCCTGTTACAAAACAAGCGCGAAGGTATTCAGCAACTTTGAACTGAGACACAGGTTTGCTTATCCCAGTTTGCTTTTCTTCTCATGATCAAACTATCTTAGATTCTGGAAAGTTGCTAGCGTTCACCTGTGATTTATCAACAGTTCATCATTTTGATAGAGAAGCAGGCACAGATGAAAACTGCAGGAGTTACGGATTATTCCGTACAGGGTTTGCTAACACTAGAGAAACCAGCACCGCAATCAACGTGAGCAGCATTTGTTCAACAAATCTTATGCTCCTCTTGGCACAACTATTTTGTCTTGACAGGAATTCCTAGTAGAGCTCGTAATACTGTGCGCTTCAACATCTTGTAGATAGTACTGACAGACACAAGCCCAAGAACAACCGACACACTGTATTGCAACTCACTCAAGCGCGTATTTACTACCCAGCAAGAACCTAGTTTCACTGGAGGTCTTCAAGGCATTTATGAGTTACTTGGTATACTACAGGAAATTCAGTTAACTTTCTCTCACACTGCCCAAAACAGCATGCTGCAAAATAAAAATTATTCACATACATACACATGACACCAAAAGAAAGGAAACATTCTGAACATGGGCTATATTAGACTGTGAATAAAATATGTATAAATTCATTTGCTACTTAATACAAGCAGAAATAAAGAGTGTGTTATCTTACTAGCTCAAACTAGGAAAATATAACAGGTATTTAGGGTATTCTCCAAGTGTTCAGGAAACGGACTGGGTTAATTTTGTTCTTCTAAAAATTCAAGAAAGTGTTACTGGGAATTTAGGGCCCTGCTTAGAACTGATCAAACAGACAGTGAGCAATCAGAAACTCTTAAAAGTTTATCTGGTTTTGATTATATTCACTGTTCTTGATGGACTAGAAAAGAAAAGCTTCATTACGTACAACTCAGTAGAAAATTTTGCCACCTACTTGGAGAGGATACTATAGCTACCTGCTGCAGAAACCACGTGCAAAGGGTTTTGCTCAGAATTGCTCAGAATACAAGTTATTGCATTTAGGGCGGTGAAGAGCCAAACATAACATAAGTAAAATATCTCAAGATTTTGGCACGTTATGAAATATTCCCAGTGAGATATAGGTACACAATTAAAATTGGATGAAACGGCAGGCACCTTTTAGCGTCTCCAAAATGACGGCAATCCCTCCCTAAATTGCTGCAACAGGGTTAAAATACTTGTGCTTTGCTAAGATACGTACCCAAACCAAGGGGTTAAGGTGAGCCAAAGCACAACATTCCAGATAAATAAACAGCTAAAAATCCACTCTCGCTGAAGTCAGGACAAGCAGGCATTTGTGTAACTGGTGTTTGCTTCTCCTTTGGGTTATGGGACCACATGAGAACAAGCACGTACAGATGTATTGACTTAGCTACTCATTAAGAAAAAGCATTCTTCAATTCCAATTGCAAGGGATTGTAAAGTTTTGCTTAAAGTAGTATTTTAATTTCAGTATCCTAAGGAAATACATGGGAAGTTAATAAAGAAGGAAAAAAAAAGAATCTAAACTGTATTTAAAACTTGTACTGTTAACGCAAGAACAAACAACAGGATATTACTATCTCAGAAGCAATGAAAATACTAAAGTAAAAAAACTTGCAATTAATTTTTAAGAGCACTTAAAATAAAATGCACTATCTTACAGGTCACATCCTGCAGAAGTGTCTGGATTGAATGAGAATTTTACTTGATTCAAAACTGAAAAAACCATGATCCCCGATAACCAGTATTTACCTAAAAATGCAGGTAGATGCTTGTAGTGCAATTGAAAAAAGTGTCAGATTCCTTACTACTACAATGGCTCTTAAATGTGTTTAAATATTTGTTCACAGGTCCTTTACTGAGCACCCCAGGTGTATGACCTGTAAAATATTTCTGGAGCTAGAAAATTATGAATATGCATTTATCAGACTTTTAAAATGTTCTCTATAGAAGCTTTGTGTATCTCTTCTGCAAATATATATGCAAGTTATGTGGAAGTCATATTTTATGGGCACCCAGGTGTCAGCTGCCTTTGGGATTTTTCAGAGCATATTTGCTTTCAAAATACCTTTGAGAATCCCCCAAGAAGTCTACCTAGGCAATGAAACACCTGAGTTATTCCTGGTTGGCCACAAGAATTGCAGAGAACAATAAAACACCAGTGCACCTGCTCGTCGATTAGGCTAGGCAAATGCCGAGGGCTGGGTACAGGACAGCACCAAGGGTTTAAAAGCAGTGTTTGCCCCATTTTCATCTCCAACATTTTGGGAAAGCCAGGGCTCTAGCCTCTGGCTCCTGTGGCAGGTCCTTGGAAGGCCGAGGGGTTTGGAGAGCTGTCTTGAAGAAGGGGCCAGGGAGTCCCCTGCGGCCAGGGCTCTCTCTGTCTCACCTCCATCCACCCAAAGCATGTGTCAGAGAGGGATGTGGCAGGGCTATGGGCGACAGAGCGGAGGCAGGACCTAAAAAAGCAGCTCCTTTTGTTCAACTCCAGTTGGCCAACCCCAGGATTGCTCCTAGACTGTACCGATGCGCTGTGACCAGATGAACGGAAAGGTCATTTCCAACCCAGCTTCCCCAACTCAACCCTGCTGGTTACTGAGGAGCCAGAGTATGAACGAAACTGTGTATGCATGTGAAATTCCGGCAGATCAAAATATAGCTGGAGGGAGAATCCAGCCCAGGGTGCATTGAATAGGCTGCACAGAAAGCCAAGTACGCAGAACAAGCTTCCTCACATAAGAGATACAAACTTAAACAGCCGAACGCTTGTATAGGTAAAAAGTTCATTACCATAACTTAACTGGAATCTGCCTTTGAGAATAAAAAACATTACTTAAACCTGAGGTTCTGGCCAAATCATTTAAACTACGCTAGAGGAGAAAGCTCATTCCCACACTTTCCAAATACCAGCTTTTCTTCCAGCTCAGCAGCATCAGCCGTGGGACTCTTGGTTTGCCAGCTGCCACGGTTTCATATCCAGGTGGACATGGGAATATGTGCAAGTCTTTGTCATCTGGATCAATGGCAACCAGAACAACCCCATGCAGCGCTACAGGC
>NW_009215695.1:0-29163 GCF_000690835.1 Fulmarus glacialis
GGGCACCCTCTCGCTCCCTGCGCTTTCGTGTAGTCCAAAGGGCCAATGCCTGGACTAACTTTAGATCTCTTCACAGACACCATTGGAAACATTGCTAACAAAAAACTCCCATATGAAGAGGGTGAAAGAGAAGGTGCATCCTGTGTAGCAGCTGTTTGGTATTGCAGAAAACTCTGCTGGCTTGTATAGACAAAAGTAATACAAGACCCCATGTAGAATACAATAGGTATTCTAGTTTCCCATTCAAGTTTCTTTTTGATGGGTAATCCAGGATGCGAACAAGGATTCACGTTTGCAATCCCTTTTAAAAAATTACTGATGTAGATAAATAATAGTATGTGAAATTTTAAAGAAAAATAGTTAAGAAAAACATATTTTTCTGACATCTGTTACTTCCCACGTTAAAGATGTTTTTAAAGATTTGGATGGTTTTCAAAGGGCCTTTTACAAGGGCCAAGACAAACATTATTATGTAACCTCAGTTAAAATCCTCTGCTTCCCAGGTAACTTCGGATTGCTCATGAACATAAATCACAAAGGTTTGCGACAAAGATATCATTACCAACAGTTACTATAAGTTTTGTTTCACGATGGGTCAGTGGCCTCAGATTTTTTTTAAGTGCCAAAGAAATAGTTTAAAGAACGGTGGCTCTGTCATTTTGTATTAAATATCTGCAACAGGTTTAGCAGCTGAAACTCATGGGATTATCCAGCTTTACGAACCCTGCTGAGTAAGCTGAACTAGAAGAGCGCTTTGTTTCTGGTGGAAAAGGTGCCACCGTGGCCTGGCAAATCAAACACATTAGGATTTACGTTCCTGCCTCTAAGCTAAATGGTCACTTGCTGCACTACATAAACAGCAAGGAAAATACTCTTTTGGCAGATGCCCTGACCTGCATGAGTGGAAGCCTACATAAAAGCTTCTGAGAAAGGCCCAATTAAAGTTGATCACAGAGAAATTTTCCCTTGGAGACTGTTGGTGTCAGCAGTTTTGGATAATCTCTGTTATATTAGTGGCATTCGTATTGTATTAGTGATTTACAGAGTTTAATAGAACATTAAAAATTCTAGCACAATGTGAGTGGCTAACGTTGTACATCTGATATCTCTGTCCCTCAACAGACTTTTAAAAACCACTAATAGAAGTGGTTAATATTAAAAAATTTATTCTGAATAAATAAAGCAGGAGTAAAAATCTTGGGAGTTTTGAAAAGAGCACCAAACCCAAGGAAGCCCTCAGATATATTTAGAAAAAACAAAGGAACTTTTTCCATATTTGAGCGGTACATAGGAGCACAGGCTTTTGTCAAATTGTCTGCTGATTTCTTTCACTGTTCCCAGAGCTCGTAGAAGTCTATGCAATATGACCTGAGTTATGGAAAGGAACATACACTTATTAAATTTGCAGCTGACATGAAGCTAGGAAGGACTGCGAGTAAATTGGAGGGTAGGATTCGAATTCAAAAATCATCTTGACAAGTTGGAAGAATGGGCTGAAAAGAACAAGGTGAAATTCAATAGAGACAAATGCAACTCTCAACCAAGAATTATCATCCGCAGGAACGGAAGATAAGGAACAACTGGTGAGCCAGCAGTTCTGCAGCCAAACAGCCGGGTTTATTGTGAACTGCAGGTGGTGGTCAGGTCTTCCCCAGGTATGCCCCGGGTTTAGTTTCAGGCAATAATCTTCTAGAAAGTTGCAGACCAGCCAGAGAAGTATTGCAGAGACACGATAACAGTCAGAAGTCAAGGAAACGTGACCCTGAGATCAAAGGGGCGTAAAGAAAAGGAGGCTGAGGGGCATGATAACAGTTTTCAAGTGTGTGAGAGATTGTTATGAAGGGATGAGGAGGAACATCTGGTCCTCATGACCACAGAGCATAGGACAAGAAGCAACAGTTTTAAATCACAAAAAGAAACATGCAGGTCAGATGTTATGAAAAGTACTGAAAATGTTAGGGATAGAAAATCAAAGGAAAAGTTTTACAGATGGAGGGCAGGGGATATCTAATATTAGAGGTCTTTAAGGACATCATACTGTTGAAAAGCAGCCTGTCCTAACAGAAATCTCTCAGGAATGACTAATCTGGGGAAATGGACCAAATGTCCTCCTGATGCCCTTCAGAGTCATATCCTTCCATGGGTCTATGAATTACAAGAGACAATACAACTATTGAGTGGGTAACGCTGCATTACTTTAAGGGAAGGGCAGTGTGTCTCAGGGTTCGGGAAGGCAAATATTTATCAGTGACTTTTGAATGATGCACAATGATTTAGAAGTGCATAATACCGGAATTGCTGGCATCTTTTCATCACTGGCTCTGCAGTCATTCCCTCTGCGAAAATAACCCAGTTGCTTAGTCTCTTGGTATCAATCCTCTATCCGTTAAATAGCTATAACTCAGTGCTATCATGAGGCTATGAGTTAATGAATGCTTATACTGCATACAGAAAATTCTGGATGAAAGGGATATAAAACTGCAAGTAATGATCCCTTATTTATTATTGCCATGGTTCAATAAATGCTAGTTGGTTCCAGTTTTCTTAGGTAGCACTGGTTCCTTTACATTAAGAATCTGAATTTTGGAGGAAGTTGCAAACCAAATCCAACCCTTTTTGAACTTTAGAAAAAGAAAATGTCATTAGCATTATGATTTCCAAGCTACTGCATGAAACACTTTGTTTGCAAGGATTAGCAGCATGTAGACCAGAGAGCTGGAGATCCTTGACCTCTGCAGCAATGGAGCCATAACTCCTTACTTGTCAGCTGCCTCCTCTCCTGTAACAACCTTCCACCTACAGCAAACACGAGCCACACTGCACATTTGAGCAGCTGTGACCTATGCTGGAGGTCAGCTGCATTCCCAGGAGCTCCCAACCCATGAGAATTAAAAGGCAGCGTGATCTCGTCCTCGCCACCCAACAGAGTGGTCTTCTGAGCCCCAACATCACCCCATCATTCTGCTGTCCAGCAGATCTCTGCACTGCACACCTATTATTGACACTGGTGTTTTGTCACCTGCAAGAGTTGTGTTCACTCCATAGATTCAAGTACAGTCATGACCATGACACAGATAAAACTGCTTATTTTCTTTAGCTGTCAGTCTTAAGGCTGTAAAAGTACTTGTAATTTGTGTTATATATGATTCACAGCTCTTAGTTACTTTTGTGATACTTATAGCTAGTAAGCCTTGATCTTTAAAGGAAACAAAACCAGATAGAAATCTGAGAGAGGGTCCAAGTTGACACCCATGTGCTTTGCTAGAGAAAGTGATGCTTTGGCGTTCCTGAAGCTGAAATCCAGAGCACTGAGGCAGGTTCCTCAGCTCCTTACACAGTGTTTAAAAAGAATAAGGTACATCATAGAAGTCTTCAAAATAATCTGCACTTACTGCAAGGGAAATGCCTAAGGCTGACACACTGAACAGGGAACTGCCTGTAACTACTCACCAGGAAAACTCTGGGAATAGAGTTATCTCCTAAATAAAGCCCTTTTCAAGTGCCTGCATCTATTCAGAATACATTTAAGCAAAGAGCCTGTGACCTCTCCTAAGAGAAGCTGAATGGAAATGGCTTACTATTTTTCTTTTTTTTTTTTGTGAACATGTTTTTGTGACAATATTCCTCTTTTCTTTGGTTTCCTCAGGGCAACACGGTGCTGATGCACAAGTAAGGCAGTGATACCAAGGTAACACAGGGTGGCCTCCTCTCCCATCACGCAACACAGAGCATAACTATTCCAAACCCCTCTTTCACCTAAAGTTATGCCTCTGTGTTACTCTAGCAATCTAAGAGGACCCTCTCTGAGCAGGGAACCTGCCTAATGCTGGCTTGGCTCAACCATATTTCTAGGTTGCTAATGCAAACAATATGCAATATGGTCAGCTGGTTAAAAGCAGGATGGTTGCTTTCTAATGGAGGGTGGAGGGCCTGAGGCCACTGTTCTCCTAGCCAACCTCTCCCATAGCATTCTTGCAGATAATGTAACTCTTGAACCTACTAAGAGTAGTCAGAGGGTAAGTAGCCTAGATTCTGTCTCCATGTTCATCACCTCCCTAAGTATCAGGTTAAAACATTCTCTAAGATGAAGATGTCTCTGCATTTTTTTCTCAAGTGTGCAGAAAAATATTAAAAACTTAGTCAAAATATGAGATGTATTTTCAGTGGAATCCACTTTGATATGCCTGTAGCCAGAGCCTCAGTGGAGAAATACATATATCTGGTTTCTGGACCGTGATGAATTTAGTTATGATGGATATGCCATGTCACAAACTGTCAGGACTGAGGTCCTGGATGCCCAGCAGATGGCAAGTAGGTATTCATGACATCCAATCTCCTTCAGGGATAAGTATCAACTGAAGGGAGGACTCAAGGTCACAGTTTTGTAACATAGACACTTGTGTTAGACCTACACCTGACTTTATGCAGCCAAATCTTTACTGAATCTGCTCCTAGTTGCTTACGTTTAATTATCTTTATTTATCAGACTGGGAAATCAAGCCAAAAGTGGGTAAGCAGCTTTCCCAAACGAAAGTATTCAGACAACCGGCTCCCCAAGTCAGTCTGAGCCAAGCAATAGTCATTGGATTTCGGTTTCTCATTTAAGGATTTAGGTCTAAGGAACTTGATGAACAAAGCTCAGAATAATCAAGAAGCTCCTGAGCCCTGGCCCGGCATCCTGCTACCCTGCTGGTACCACTGTTCGCATCCATACGAGGGAAAAAGAAGATCACTCCAGTAGACCGTTTGTGGGAATTTGAGCTATTAGAGCACTTTCACTACTAATTTCCAGGAGCAGGCACTGCAATTAAAGCAGAAAACTTACCCTTACTCATGTGATTCCCCTGAGAAAGCAATTGGTCCCCCATGGTCTTCCTTACATGGATTGCACATGACAATACCAACACATACAAATTAAGTAGATGCTTGGCATTTCCTCTTTCAGGAAATTAATTTTTCATAAGTTATTATAAAGTATTTTATGGAATCAACCCTTAAATATCTTCCCTGTAGTGCTCCAGCCCTCGTCACTTTCTTTCACCTGAGCACTTGCTCTTAGCCCATGAATAATGAAACTGAGCAATTACATACAAGTAATGCCTCCTGCTGCAAGCCCAGAAACTAATCCAACGGGGCTTCTCTTTGTTACCTTTGAAAATCTGGGCACTCCTGAGGGGAAGAAGGTGATACTTGCCCTTAGTAATCTGGGTAAAAGGCACAGTGGACATTTCACAGTGCTTCAGTTGCTCACTTCGCTTAACCTTGTAAAAATTTTATAGTAGCCTAATGGGGTTGAAGAACCCCTGAATTTCCAAATTTTTTTACCCACTGCTATTGTAGTTACTAATGAGGAAATGTCGGCATTTATTTATGGTACCATAACACTATACGGTTCCTTCATGAGCTGTATAATTCTGATACTTTTCACCTCATTTAAAAACATTTCAAAGAGACCTTGGATAAATTTTGCAGAGCTGCAGTTGTGAACACAGAGGTGAATCTACTGACACAACTTCAGCAGATGCTTTTACTACTGTTCATTAACTTTAACTCTGCTGCCATCAGAATTATATAAGGAACATGAAGGAAATTAAAAAAAAAATGACTCATGCAATTTGATTTCTGCTGTGTCATTTCCCACTGTTTTGCTCTTTGTACCTCAACAGGCTGGCAATCAAACAGACTATTGAGGTCACAGTACAGAGATGAATGGCAAGGGTTCAAAGTTGAAAATGCAATTATCTTTCCCACTTCCAAATAGAATTACAAGAGTAACATCACTGAGGCTACAACAGAAAACTCCTTCCAGCTTTTTTTCTGGTTTGATTTGGCAAAGATGTTCTCCCCTCCCCTTTCCCTGTTCCTTCCCCCTTCCCACCCCTCTTCTCCTTCCTTTTCCTCTACTCTTTTCAACTTTGCGGTGAGGTTTAGAAACATTTACTTCAGAAAAGGGGTACATTTCATGTGTTCAGTTTGAAACCAATTAACCCCTCATTTTATGTTCATGTCACATAGGGTACTTGAATCCTCAGGTATTTCTTTTCTTCGGTTTTACGGATATTTGCTTAATCTAAAGCCACTGTTAAACTTTCTGTTCTTCTACAGGATAGAATATCGAGCATGGTAAAATCAGTAATTAAGAAAATGTGGGTTTTTTTCCTTTCTGCTGTAATTTATGAGCTTGGGGAGGGGAGGAAGTGGTGAAATGGGGGAATGAAAGTATAAATCCTTATTCACCCAATATTCATCTATATGCAACAGAGCTACCCAGCAAGTGCTTGGTTTTATCTGAATAACAAAATAGGCATTTCCCATACGACTATTAGATTGTCATAAAAGAATGCAAACTGAAACTTGCAGGTGCTTCACTAAGTGAGTTTTGAGTACAGGAAACCCGGAATTGTTCAGGATGATCCCAATAAACAGATAATATAAGTCATAAGAGGAAAGACTTCTTTTGGAACTTCCCAGAAAATGCATTTCAGAAAAAAGATACTGTTCTTGAATTTAAAATGCACTTCTTCATTACTGTCTTTACGTTGATGAATTTTTTATTCTTTTCCTCCCCTAATTTATGTTTTCCTATTTGTTTGAGTGAATCTATTTCCAGTGCATTTATGTTCCTACAGCAAGTCTCTCAAATATTCATTAGTTATTAAATTGCTTTTCCTAGATCAATCAGGTGCTAACTGCACTTATTTTGAAAGACCTGATCCAACACTATCAACCACACTATCCTACCACCGTAATTCCATTGAATTTAGTGGAATACTTTCTAGATATTTCCAGTGAAATTGCAAGGACAAGCAGCCATATGACCTCTTTCGGACCAGGTTCATTAAGGAATGTGGGTGCTAACAGATCAGATGTTACAAAACCTAAATCGTAGGGATAACATTCAGTTTGTAATCCAGGTGTTAGCACATAAGCTCTCTACATGGGCACGCTTGAGAAGAACGATCCAAAAAAAAAAAAATTTGCTGGATTGGAAGGTGTTTTAATAGGAAACATTAAGCACAGAAGTATATAAACCCTAACCTTTTCTTTGAAGCTTAAACTCCTCAGTTAAATTAGGATGCAGAACGTGGTGTCCTTTCTTGGAAAAAATCACTTTGAAATAATCTCAAAAGTCTTTAAATGCAGGTATTACAGGAGGATTCTTTACATAATAGACCTTTTCACAACAGCCCAATAGTTAGAGTCTCATGAAGACCTTGCTTCAGTTCCTTTCTCCACTAGAAAATTAAAATCAAAATCCACATACTAGAAAAATGCGTGAACCACAAACCAGTAGTTTGTTTATTTTTCAATAAAGAATATTCAGCATATTAAAGAAATTGTAAATGTGTATTTCAACATATACTATAAAATGTTCACAATTAGAACAATGATCTTTAGCAATCTTGCTGGCAACAGGAAAAATTCCTTAGGAATTTTGAACACCAAAGGATGTGGATCACCTCTCAGGGCATAGACTGACACAGTTCTGTAAGATTAACAGTGCTCATTTAAAAATCTGTGCATTTCCAGGTATTGCTATCAGCTGCAAACTCAGTGCCACCGAATTTCAAAACTTTATGTTCAGTTAAATCATTAGCAATCACCTTGGTTTTAACTGTATTGCTGCCTGTGTGGCAGAATAGAGACGTATCACATAAATCACCATATCTTTCCTTTCAATCATTGCTCTCAGGTTCTTAGGGGACACACGGATGGAAAATGAACAAGTAAGAGGAAAGAAGGAGAAATAAAAAATTCAGCTCTGTTAACACTCATAAATCCCCAGGCTTTTCAACAGATTAAAGGCTCAAGCTAAGGGGATAAAGTTAATCTTAAATTTAAGACAAGTCACTTTTCTTTTCCACAGCACTGTATTTTTTGTAGCAATAAATAAACATTCTCTCATTTATTCTTCCAAAAATTTTCTATGTTGAGTGATCTTTGCAGAGCATTTGTCAAAAATCTTTTAAAGCTATACTTAGTCCCAAACTCCTAGTAGAAGTCCTGAATATTCAGAAACACAAAATGTACCATAGGTAGAAGACAGACAGAGAGATAAATTAATTATTTAAAAGGAACAAACATTTACTGTTGCCGCTCAGACTTCAGCAAAGCCAGACGTGAAGTAACTGTACGAAAGATGGTTCATCAAGATTCTGACGGCTGAGCAAAACTTAATAAACAGAGAAAGCTAGTTATAACCTTGAAAGCGTTTGGTATAAAAATCTTCAATGAATCGAAATATGAATAGCTGAGTTAATTTGTGGACATGGAAGATGCTTAGGAGAACATTTAATTCCTTGGTACAGCTTTCCTTTTTTTCATTTGTGTGGCTTTTAGTTATCTTATCCATAATGCAATGCACTTTAGTCATTATATTTAAATTTACCTCCTCTAGAAAGGTTTTTAATTGGATATTAGTTTGGACTGAAAAACACATATCTAAGTTTTGAACCACCATACAGATCTAATTTTGCGTTTGAATTGCATTTCCCAAAAGCCTGGGAGTGTTAAATTCTGAGATATTAGTGTTAGCGTATCTACAGCCTTTTCACACTAGGGAATTTCAGGAAAAAATTCCCAGCTGTGTTAACATTGGTTCAGCTGTGTCAGCGGGAGCTTGATGATTTGATCATCTTTCCACTTTTAATACAGAAGTGAACTATGTGAATCCACATTCATTAATTTTTTTTCCCAGTTCAAAAACTAAATGCCTTAATGATAAGCAGATTTTCAAACGCCCTCTTTAAAATTACCTAGAACTCCCAAATATGTTCTCAGATAACCCAGACACCTTCATAAGGAACTGCTGCCATTTTCCTCATGAGACTGTCATTTTTATGACTTCACATCACATTTTGCCACTGAGTTCCTCTATGATGCATCATGATTTCTTTTTCAAAGAAGTGGTTCATACGAGTTCTTGTCAACAGAGAATTATCATAGATAAGGTAGATAATGGAAAATGCAGACACATGTACAATTTCCCAAGCCCTCTAGACCATATTTGGGGGTTGGAACTAGATGATCTTTGAGGTCCCTTCCAACCCAAACCGTTCTATGATTCTATGATTATATGTGAAGTGCAGGAGACATTTGACTTTCTGCAACCCCTTCCTCCATAAAAATCAGAAAATGTGGAAATACCCTTACTGAAAACAGTTTTAATGGCTAATTTTCAGCCACTCTTAAAGTCTCTACTCTGTATTCTAGCACAGCTGAAACAGTGGTATTATGGGGGGGATCTTTTTCTTACAATTTCTTCATGTACCCAAGGCCAGTGATATAAACTGTATTTGATAACACTTTAAGTGTTAAATAATGCAGGCTCAGAGCTGCTTTCTTTTTTAACCCAACCTCACTGCGTAGCTTTACAGCAAGAAAACAGGAAAGAACAACCAGGTTCAGAAATATGATTTCCCAAACTACATTGAATGGACCAAGTGGAGGAGTCAAGAGAGGTGATCAAGGGACCCAGGCACTGGAAGGGGAAAGGCTCTGTTCTGCTGTTGCTCTGCAATCACTCGAAGCCAAGAAGTCCTGACACGGATCTGTTTTATTCACTTATGGAAATATCTTTGTTCAGCATTGATTGCATAATGTGAACCTTGGCAAAACAACTGCTGCTGGTAGGAGCCTTATAAAGATACCGCTCTGCGCAGTGGGAAGGCAGACGGGGGCCTGGGAGGCTGATGCTGGAAAGCCAGAAGCCACTGCCTACGTGCCCCATTTCACTCTCAGTCTGATGTTTGTCCCCTGGCCGTGAATGCACACAGAGACCTTAACTGACAACATAGAACAAATCTAAATTAAAGACCAAGTGAGCAAGTTGTGTCACAGTTCAGGGAAATTTTCAGGAGACATCTTTAATTCCCAGACTGTGCTCATTGCCATTGACTACAATGGAACATCACAGTAAGGAGCAACAACCCTAAATAGTGTGGTGGATGCAGATTAATCAAATTATGACAACTTCATGCTGAGAGTCCCTGGCTCTTTCCTTGCACTGAGGGTCTCTGTAAAAGATGTCTGAGGATTAATAATTTTCTTTCTTTTCTTCCATGTATCTCTTAATGTAGGGAATTATGTATCCAGACCAAAACCCATCAGCCAAGGGAGACAACTGGATGAAAGGACAGTACATTAACAGGAGACTGGTGCCTGTTGCTTTTACTGGTAGCCTTCTCTGCAACTTTGTTGCTTACCCATTTTGTTCCTTCGTCCATCTTCCAAACACTGGCCTAAAGAAATGTTTTCTCTAAGTGTGAGTAGTTGCCTGAAAGGCAGCTGAACAACTTGAAGATAAACCTGTGTGTGCTGGAGGGCGTGGGTCTTGGACTACTCTCTGATTGCAAAATGTATGTGTTGCTGTTTATTTCTTCATGCAGTTAGTACACTTTGCTGTAATCCAAATAAGGCTACAAATAACAAACTAATAAAGAAAACCATGTCTAAGATTCAACAAAGTTGCAAATTTTTACTTTTATGACCATCCCATTTCATGCCAGCATACTGACATTGGTAGGGGTTTTTTTTATGTCTAATGGGCATATCCAGGCTCTGCCAAACATGCTGTGTGCCAGATGAGCTGCTGCCAGGTTATAAACTTCGAAGGACTTATTATCTAGAGGAATAAAAGAGTTTGCTCTCAGGCTACATTTTGCAATTTTATTAACAGATTCATTGCTACCTTACAGAGTATCTTCGTCAGTCAAAGAGCACCTTCAGTGCTGTCCAAACCTCGGAGATGGATCCAAATGTCCCTGATTACATAAAAGTCTCCATTTTGACCTCAGATGGCTCCTGACAACCTCAGCGTTCTCTTTTGGATCCAACAAAACACCAGGGTTTTGCTTGGAAGATGCAACATTCATGAGTTCAGGGAACAAGCCATGATATAGTCTGACAAAACAAAAGGGGAGAAATGCAATTTTCTGCGACTATATGAATTAGAATTTAATCAGAGATATAAAATATAATGCAAAGAGACAACGCCTTGTTTGGACTTGGATCAGGTCTGGAAAGCTTTTAATAACATGCACCCTACTTGAAACACATGCTTACGTTCTCTCCTTACTAGAGATATCTTTATGAACCAAGACAGTAAAGAACTTAGACAACCATTAACATTAATTGAATGTGAGACTTAAAGAGTCTGCCTGAAAATGTGAAGTGTAATTCTGCAAAGCATATTATATAAAGTACAAATAGTTCAAAATGCAATACATTTTGGGTTAGCATCAAATTATTTTCAGGAAAACAAACATTTGAAAAAAATTATATCAATTTTTTTTTCATTAACTCTGCATTTCAGTCAACTTGAAAAAAAAATATATATCTATGACCATTTTGAGCTTTTTAAACCATTCTTAAGAATGGTTTGAAAGGAAAATTGAGAAGTTTAATTTATAAACTGACCTGGCCAAATATGTTGACTGTTTAGGAATTTCTTCTCATGTATTTTCCGGTATGTGCCTTTTGGCAAAACAGACATGAATTTAAAAAACAGTTTGCTTTCATCGTATCTTCAGTTTTCAGTGAAAAACATTTTAACTAAGTAATATCACCCTACTTCATTCAGAAGCCTCAGTATATATAACTGATATGAAAACTACATCATCAGTTTCACCTCAAATCAGATTTTTATGAGGTAGGCCTTCTGAAGAACCATATTTAGAGTGTATTCACTGATGTCTTATAAACGTATCTTCTTTAAGTGACGTTTTTGCTTATATCTATCCTCCGGACAACTGTTCTCTAACCCTGTTGATCTTCTCAGAGCTATCATAAATATTCTTTCATAAAATACACACTGTTCTTTAGTATATACTCTTATTTATATACCTAAATGTTGTATCAACTGTGTTATTTCAGCAGTCACAAAATTAGGTGAGAGATACTGCTTTGATACTACTGCCCTGTGGGATCTGGAGCAAACCACCCTGCAATGCTGCTTTTCTGCTTACAATGTCAGGTCTTTGAGAAGAAATTGTCTTTCACATTGTATTTGTATATCGCCTCTCAGCTGAGACCTCCAGATGCTACTATAATACAAAGATTAAATAGCGGTACTATCTGTTAAATAATGAATACTGCAAGCATGCCGATGAGACATCCATTTGGGATGAGGAAGCTGAGAGGAGAGATAAAATAACTTTCCCAAGGTCATGTGATTCATTATAGCCAGAGAAAGGATGGTGTGTGCAAGAGCCTTGCGTCCAGAAGAGGGGCACACTCGAGGACTCCCCATGGCCTTGCAGGCTCTCTGCTGGGGTAGTACACTCTTGCTGTGCTTCACCAGTTATCAAGCAAAGTGGCACTGAAGATAGTGGCAGCGCTCAGCCAAGGGGAAAGCTGGTGGGATCTAACAGTCATCTGAGCAGGACACACAGGGACTTGGGGCTCCACCACTCTACAGACGAAAAACTGGACTAGAAATATAGAGGAAGCAGTATCACAGGCTACTTCTGTACTCATAAATTAGTGTCAGGGAGCAAAACGTCATTCCTGGGTACCACTCGAACAGTCCTGGCCGTGCACCTGGCCAGGGCTGACCAGCAGTCTCCCAAAGGATCCCTGGCCAAGGTTCATGAGCTACCATGGGTCAGGAGCCACTCCCAGTTAACCATTTGCCTCCTGGCAAATACCCAGTTCTGGAGGGTAAGGGAGGTACATGTAAGGACATATGGCATCCCTTGCCAGCTGGGCTCAAAGGCAGAGATCAGTCCTAGGCATGCTTAATCTTCTCATACAGCCACTAGCACTTGCAAAACCACCAAGCTCAGTCCTGCATTTATGACACTTTGAAGGTCAGACCGCATTTGACCTCAAGGAGATTTCCTTTTTAAGTTCATTGTGCTGGTCAGAGGATTGCTACTCCACCTCTCTCCAGTTTACCTTCACTGGCTCTCAGAGATGTCTCACGACCAAAAAGGAGCTACTTGCATCTCCAGGACAGAACTTGCCATCCTGATAATTACGCGCTGTGGTGCACAATGGTAAATCGAGCCAACCTTAGCTGTACGGTACTCCTCTAACAGGGTCCTCATGCGTGCTCTGACCACTGTCATCCTCAGGCAGTTGCTTGGCAACCCCAGCATCTTCGATATTCACTCACCAGGCCTTAGGTAATAAACTCGCCAATGAGGCTACAGCTAGCTAATTTCCTCTGCCGTTTGCAGCAGAGGATAAAGTGAATCTGCGGTATCTTAGTGATATGTCTAAACAACTGCCTGAAGACAGTTTTTTGTTACAAATTGAATTCCTCTGTTTCAACTGACAGGTCCTTTACCCCTAGTCAGCTGTCTCGTGTTTGGGAATAAATAGAGAGATAGAGCACCTGAGGAGCTGCTGTTCTCATTTGCGCATCAGCAAAGAGTGCGCTATCTGGTAATCAGTGACTGCAAGTCCGACGTCGTGCAGGATGCAAACTACAGCCGGCGCTTGCTGGACACAGACAAGCAGTACAAACTGAACTGTGCAGGAGGATAAGTAACTATCGCATTTCCTGACTGGGATGATGATATTGGTGGAAAAGGTGCAAACTCTTCCTGTAACACAAAATAAACAAACTGAATGAGCAATAGAGTGGAAGAAATTTATGTAACCTATTATTAGCTCATGAAAAATAAGGCATCTAGCCTGAGTTACTCTCTGGGTTCCTTCATGAGTCATGAGAAGATGGATGGAGAGCCTTAGAAAGGAGGAACCTGTCTGTCCTTCCTGACCAGAGAGAGGGCCTAAATGAGGACTTGAGACTGGACACCTAAACTTAAATAGTTAATGTTAGTTGAGTTGAATCCTGTCCAAATTTCTGTAGATAATGTACCACTCTTTGGTTGTGCCAAACTAACTTTTTCTGAGAAAGGTCAGACGAGAAAGAGAGAGAGAATAAAGACTAGTTAGATAGCTGCTACACATCACAGCTTCCACACAGTCAGATGAGCAGTCTGTTACCTGTCTCTGATTTTATGACTCCACTATAAACAGACATCTGCAGTTTGAGGGGACAGTACATTTAAATTGGGTCAAATGGATCAACGCTGACTCCGGAGAAGCTGGACTGGATCTTCAGATGCATGTGGAGGCTTCCCGGCGAGCCGGTGGAAGACTCGACTCTGTTCAGACTCTGGGTCTTACGTATTTAAATAATACATAAGAACCTAAGGATTGCTGTACTGGACCAGATTAAACATTTATCCCTGTTTCCCTCTCCAGCAGTGGCCAAGAGCAGATGCCTAGGAAAAAGATGTAGCAATATGATACAGTTATAATGCTTGACAGCCAGAAATTTAAGGACTTGTTTGGTCAGAGGCTGTATCGATATGTTTGTGCTTAGGAATCCCTGATGGCCTTTTCTTCCAGAGTAAATTTTCTTTATAATAAAACCATCTAGGTTTTGTGAAAAAGCCATTTGGGATTTCCCAATTTTGAACACTACCCAGATGAATGAGAGAAAGAGTGGTCATGGATTTGGTAGAAAAGGTTGTGAACTGCTGCCAGGAATTGTGTCTATCCTGCAGGGTGGAGCCAAGGTGAGCTCCACTCTGCTGAGTCTGTGGGTCTTAGCGTAGCAGGGTTTCATTTCATAGTCTGAGTTCATAAGAGACACCTATTCCTCCCTGTCATATAATTCTAAGAAAATATTTGAGGATGCAGGTTGCTGTGTAAATGTCAGATATTATTTTTACTAACATCAACATATCATTGTGACAGCTGTTTGATATTCAAACTAATCACAAGAAAGATGTACTGCCCAAGTTTTCACTAAGTGTGCTTAGCAGTGATTCCCCATCACATAAATGAGAGTATGAATGCAGGCATGAAAAGCTGAGGTGGTGAAAAGAAAGCTAACGCCTTCAAATGCTGATGCTGGGGCATGCGTTGCCAGCACAGCATTTCTCTCCTGACATTCAAGGAGCATATTTCAAGTCCTGAGAGGTGCTGAGCTTGAAAGGTACAGCAATTTCCGAATGAAGGGTACTTCAGAGCTCTGAGGTCTTTGATGCTCTCTCCTTGCAACCCAGAGCAGGAAGAAAGTCTGCCCCTCCCAATGCAGTTTCTTTGTAAAAGAAACAAGTTTCACAGACAGCCCCGGTGGTGGATGACTGAATATCATAGCTTGTAGCAGATGAAGGGAAAAGTCAAGCCCTGTCAGTGCTCTGCTTATGAGGATGGACGGCAACCTGTGTCTGTGCAGCCCACTTTAAATGAAGTGTCATTTAAATCACCTATGTACAAAAATGATCAATGCTGTCGGCAGCTACTTCCTACCTTTCAAGTATCCCACCACTTTTGGAAACCAAGAACCAGCTTTGACAATGTATTTATAACCATAGTTTTTAATTGCTTGCCAAGCACCCACAGTTGCACTCAAATTTGTCTCGCGCAATACCTACCCTGGCGAGTCTATGAGCTCAAATGGGTGCAGTGAGATTCACTGGGTTGGAAAGGGGAATCTATAAGATTTTTAATTTATTAGACTCAATTTCTGGCAGCAAAAAAAATTCTTGCTAGACAGGACTTGAATCTAGAAGAGCAGGAAATGAAAATTATTCCTTACAGAAGCAAAAGAAAGGCAGAAGGACGAAGAGAAGGAGACATTTAGGATGCTCTTATTGGTGGAACAACACCATCATGAGGGGCAGAAGATTTGAGGCTAGGCTGGAAATGAAGGCAAGGACAAAGTCATTCAAAATCTCAAAGATGGGGGCAAAAATACTAAACTACTGCATGAAAGGCAGTGTCAGTAGAGAAATTTTATGCCTCCATTGACGAGGAAGAGACACCGTTGTACTATTTGCAGTTTGAATGGAAGGGAGTGGCTGAAATTACTCACGGCAGAGTTGTTTTCTATGGCTGTTTCTGCAATTGCCACGCTTTTCTTTCACTTCAAATTGACTCTGCAGTTTTTCATAGTGACATCATGAATGATCTTTTTTTCCACAGTGAGATCAATAATAGACAATACTAAGTGATACAAGTCATAACCATCCTTAGAAAGCTACAAACAAGTGAAAATCTAATTTAATTTATGTTATATACTTTGATAACTTATTTAGTCTGTCCTTTTATTGATAATAGGACAAAACTTAACACAGCATAACATAGCATGTGACAGAAGAATGAGAAGCACATACTATAATGTCAATTTCTGGAGGCAGCATAGTCTCCATTCTGGGTGCAATTCTGTGACTCTTAATCTTGGTTTTGAGAGACCAGGTCTGCAAAGATAATTGTATGGTCCCCTTTTTATTTAGTGCTTGCACGTGGCTAGTTTGCACGCACACACGAGTTGCTCTCACAGTTTAGACCATAATAAAATAAGAAAAATGGACAAGTTCCCCATCTCTGCCTTCTTCTTTCATGAGAAGGTGAGTCAGTTTAAGAGCTGACATAGGGGTTTGACTTTTAGAAGTTGCTTGCACGTCCCCTTGAAATCACACTCTCCAGAGGTTCTCCCCTGGGGCAACTAAAACCATACAGTCTAAGGCTGCTACTAACATCTGCAAATGTCAATCTGTTGCAGTCCTTTCAACTTTCAATTTCATACAAGGAGGCAAGTGTCACGGTTGCTCCATAGTAGCTCTGTAGTCCCTTCTTTGCCCTAAGATCTTCCTTAACAGGGGGCAGAGTGTATTGACTAACACTGCAGTAGGACTGTTGGGTGAGACTGTGGACATTTGCCGTGCTGCTCTTCCAGGGTCTTTCTGTGCTATTTGCCATTTTGTTTTGATACTGTGGGAGGTCCCTTCTCCCACTCCCACAGACTGTGCCTCACTGTTTGATACCAAGAGCTGAAATTATGACTTGAGGCTGGATACCACCAAGGATTTTATACTCTCACACTGTCTTGGGATTTCTGTAGCCATCATAATGTGCCACAACCCTTATGTGCTATCTCAAATACGTCTAACAAATGTACTTATCATGCAGAAAATCACTAATGCATGAGTTCAAGCAAAGTGTGAAACATGGAACAATGATGATTAGATGATGGCTCCATTATCTGTACAAATGCAATGCTACGACAGTAGTTCACCATAAGATAACATATCTGAAATATGCAGCTGAGATTTTCAAAACTGTCTAGGGGATTGAGGTACATATGCACCATTAATGTTAATGTGCCTATGTCCCCTCCATCACTTAAAAAATTTCAACCTATGTTTTGAGAGAAAATAATAAGCTAAGTACAAGATAATTTCAAATCTGAAGGTCACATATATCGCAAAGGATTCATGCTGGCCTTTACCACTGTCATGGTTTAACCCCAGCCAGCAACTCAGCCCCACACAGCCGCTCGCTCACTCCCCCTGGGTGGGATGGGGGAGAGAATTGGAAGTGTAAAAGTGAAAAAACTCCTGGGTTGAGATAAAGACAGTTCAACAAGTAAAGCAAAAGCTGCGCACGCAAGCAAAGCAAACCAAGGAATTCATTCCCTACTTCTCATCGGCAGGCAGGTGTTCAGCCAACTCCAGGAAAGCAGGGCTCCATCACGCGTAACGGTTACTTGGGAAGACAAATGCCATCACTCTGAACGTTCCCCCCTTCCTTCTTCTTCCCCCAGCTTTATATGCTGAGCATGACGTCATATGGTATGGAATACCCCATTGGTTAGTTGGACTCAGCTGTCCCGGCTGTGTCCCCTTCCAATTTCTTGTGCACCCCCAGCCTACTTGCTGGTGGGGTGGGGTGAGGAGCAAAAAAGGCCTTGACCCTGTGTAAGCACTGCTCAGCAGTAACGAAAACATCCCTGTGTTATCAACAGTTTTCAGCACAAATCCAAAACATAGCCCCATACTAGCTACTGTGAAGAAAATTAACTCTATCCCAGCCAAAATCAGCAGAACCACAGTAAAATAGCAAGCACCGATGCTTTCATGGGAAACTTGTTCCAACTCAAATGCAAAATTAAATCAGTATCTTCAAAATTCCTTATGAAAGGAACTCTGGGAAAAAAAATAGTTTATTACAGTTTCATTGCAGAATTTTCATTTATTTTTCTGAGTTTTGTTTTATGAGAAGCCTCTTTTTACATTATTTTTTAGCATAGTAATCTTAGACTGGAATAGTACTATTATTGATGTTGGATAAGAAGATGTAACAGCTGAAGTATTTTCTTTTGGAAAATTTTTACATTAATTAGCTAGCATTGATAGAAAGGGCTTTTATTCTGAATTAAGATGTCACCTACTTCCAGTGCAATGAAATAATACAGCCCTTTTAGAGATCAAAAATAATCTACATGTGCAACAAAAATGAATAAATGGAACAGATTTTTTTAATATAAGATTTTTTTTTTAAAAGTAAGATAAAAACAAACACAATTTTTTCCCCCAAGTGATTTTTTTACCCAATAAAATGATTTTATAAAAGAATTAGGCTTGGAACAACTACTTCTCTGCTGACAAAACCTGAGGTGGGTTTGGAACTGGCAATATTATTTAATAATAAAATATGACATAAAATTAAGATATGACATAAATGAAAGTGAACCATTAATTTCATTTATACAGGGGCAAATCATGTACATTCACACATACAGTGTTGTTTAAAAAAAGTTAAATACAGCACATCTTTCAGAAATCAAGTGGGAGCTGATTTAGATATAATGTGATATCCTATTCAAATGGCAGTTGTGTATTCAGCTCTACTGCCCTCTATCAAAGGCTTACAAATAGAGGTGTAAAATGATTTTGTGTCAGTCACTACAAAGGGAATCCCTCCATATTCTTATGATGGGAAAAGCTTTTACTGCAGATGTGTTACAGGTGAGCATACCCATTGAGTAATAGGAAACACAAAGACTAACAGAAAGAAAACAGATGGTTTTTCCAGGTATGCTGAGTTAGCATTTTTTGAACAATGTCAAATTATGCAAAGTCACTGCATGTCTAGAAAGACACGCATAACTTCATGAGTCCTGCTTCTATTATTTAGCTTGTTAATTGAATGACTTGGTAAATTCAAGTAAATTAAATATCTGATGAAGGATGGGTCATAGATGGCATTCCTCTGCCTTCAGAAAAATTATATTGACAAACTGCTAATGAAGATTAACTTGATAGGTGCCAAAGTAAAAAAAAAAAAAGTTTGTCAGCTGTATGGTAAAGTACTTTGGGGACCTGGAACACACTCGTATGCATGAACAATAAAATGTTTCGTGATGATAGTCTGCCTCACAGTTCATTTGCCTGAAAATCTCTTGGCAGCCATCTGGATCAGGTTTAAATAAAATGTAATACTAAACCCCTAATCTGACAGTGATAAGCTGGTGACAATGATTATTCATGAGTTTACAGGGAGAGTAGACCTTGAGAGGCAGATGTGAGTCCTTTTTTTGAGGCCCAATTTCAGTGCTTTGAATGTATTGGAACCACTTCAGAACATAAGGTTTGTTTTATATAAAGAAAAAAATGCTACTTTAATTAGCTTGACATCTAATTGCTTCCTAATTGTCAGAAGTTGCCCTAAAGAAAAAGAAAGAAATGAATTAATTTCCCGAGGCTTGTTGCATATGCATCCTCGCATTAAAAAAAAAAAGTTGTTTTTGTTCAATTGATGGTCCAAAGTTAATGAAATGGCTTGGCCTTGTTTCAGAGGGCAACTGTTCTGAAGCAGGGGGATACCACTTTGGTGTTTTATTGAAACAGAAAACTTTGGGAGGGTGTTTCAAAAGCACTTAACTTTGACTGAACTTTGCTCTCATGAATTAATCTTGAAGGCTTGGCCAATGTAGAAAGCCCTTTACTCCTCGTGGGCCTAATCCAATGTCTTTTTAAGTCAACAGTCAGTTTTCCATTGACTTCCCCGCACTTTGCATCAACCTTAAATTTACTCAGGTTAAGATGGGAATTTGTAGGAAGCTCTCCGCTTTAATTACATCAGTGTTACGGAGTCTTCCCAAGTAAAGTTTTGTATCTCTTAGTCTACGCCTCTCTCTCTTTGTGTGATGTTTAATAAGGAAATGTGGTGTAGATAGGAAGGAGTTGTTTAATGCCATCACTCATGCAGGAGAAAACAGCTCATTCACCCTTGCAAATGCATCATCTGCACCTAGGATCTTCCCTCCTGAATTCCACATTTCTGCTGCAAGCCACACACAGCCATAGAAGCTGTGCCATACTGCGAATGTCTTTTAGAAGCTCATGCTTGATGTAAGTAAAGCGCTTGTTTTTCTGCCTGCTCCCAAAGGAGAACTTCAATTGCTTCTGAAAAGGGAGAGGCACGGAAAGCTCCGGCCTGAGAACAGTTGCAGCATTTGCAGACTCCCCTGTTTGACCCCATTGCATTCTAATACACAAACTTTATTCTCCATGGCACCACCTACATGATAAACAGTCGGGCCCCTCATGGATAATTCAAGTGCCTGTGGTTCATGGGACCAATTTGGAATAAACTAGGAGAAGGAGCATTCATATTGGTTAGAGAAACACTCGTAGGAAAACCTGTTCTCTCAGAATGGAGGCCATGCACACCACTATCTAAGTGTTGGCATTGGTTATGATTATTTATTTATTTGTAGTACAACGGCACTTAGATGTTCCAGCTAAGAGTGAGAGCCCGCAGAAAGAAGCTCATTGCCCAAAGATCTGCTCCAAGAAACTCCAAGCCTAAACTGATGTCAGCTGTAAAGGTAAGGCAGTCAGCTTACTGGGGTAGGATACCCAGCTGGGGTAGGATAGTCTCCAATAGAAATGAAATGACCCCAGTTTCCATCTGCTGCCCCACCCACAGTCCTACGCTGCTTTTCAGCTATGCTGACCTTTTCTTCAGTTTCTTAAGCTTCCTTTCTCCCCTCCTTCTGCTTGTTTTTCTTTTGGAAAAACCAGTTACTCAGGGGTAACAGGCAAGAACTAAGTTAAATGTTCAGCATCATCGAACATACATCCAAAGATATTTTCTCAACTGTTTGCAGATGTGAGGATAAGGGGTTACAGAGTCCCAGGCACTAAATGCTTTTCTGGGATCCAGGAAAATATGGGAACATGGCTGGATCTAGGCTGGATATTTTCCTCTAGCAGAGGAAATAATTGTCACACCGTGCGGCTAGAAGTAAATACTCTACCCATTGGAGCTAATGAGAGACACCAGCCCTTCTGGCCTCCCTAGCAAGTCCATACATAATGGAGAACTGCTTCTTCCTTTCTATCACCACAGGAAGTGGCTTGAGATATTCTGTTTTAATCTTACCTTGATGCATGAGGTTGGTACAAGTTCTGCCCTCAGTCCTCTTCGAGTATTAGCAAAGCAAATGAAATTACTCTGGGGCTGTCATTTTTCATCTTGGTATTTCCCCTGACCATCCTCTTATGTTGCTGATCTGCATTGCAGCACTTCCCTTTGCTCCCAAGGACTCAAACTTTGCTTTGTAGTTATAAGACTATTCAGGAATGGCCTGAAGGCTCAGTCAAACCAAAATCAGCGGGGGACTGACCTTTAACACCCTGGGAAAGGGAGAAGCCAAAATTAATCTTCAAACCAAGTTTCCTTCTTTAACAGAGAGCCAGTGGGGAAATTATACTCGGTCGCTAAAGGAGCTTAGTTAAGTCTAACTAGAGGTCTCTTCTGAGCACATCCTTGGCACAGCTAGCCATGAACTTGGAAGTGAGTTTGAAAGAAGTTCAGCTGGAACCAGTGCTCACAGAAAGCTGGTTTCAAGACTACTGATACACACACAAAATCACAGTAATCAATTCAACTAGCATAAAGCAAGACTGATAAAAATGGTTCAGGGGTGTGAAACTGTTATTCCGGATGGGTCATGGAGACTTTCCTACTCCTGCGTGACACCTCCCAGTTTTACAGACCCCCCATTTCCAAGAGTGGAATGATGGAGTAGTGCCATTCCTGTTATCTGGACAGGGAAGCAGTAGCTGCTTTCCTTGGCAAAAGAATGCAACTTTTGACTTCCGTATCACTTCAGTCATGTAGCCTCCTTCTCAGATCTACTCCTTAGGATTCTGCAAGGATCCATGCCACAGGCGGTGCTAGGAAAGCTAGCACTGAGGCAGAAATTGCCCATTAGATCTCAGAATTGTTGTAGACTCTTTTTAGATGCAACACATAAATTGCAGATTAAAAAATAAATTAAGAACATGCTCCAGGATGACAGTGGGATGACAGTGAGAATAGGTTATAGTGGGATGTAAAAAGGAAAAAAACTACAACTATCAGAGACTAAGGAAAAAATGATAATTAAATCCATGGCAGGAGATTACATGCTTGCACATTTCAGCTTTCCCAGAATTTTTATGCAAATAATTAGAAAAATTCCCCAAGCAGACATAGAGAAACTTCTCAGTAAAGAAGAGACCCTTTCTGCTAAATGCAGTACATGCCACAGTGCATAGACTACTCCCGTTGTTTAACCCTAAGCACATTGTGTGCCCTGCTTCATGCCAGAGCAAACCTGCCTTAATGTTGTAAGTGAAGAAAATATTTATCTCTCTCCCACAGCTACTCATCCACTGTTTGGCACCAGTATACTCTGCCTTGATTTTATCACAAGTCCTCTAGAAAGGAGTTTTTGGTTCTGCCTAGGCACCTCCCATCAGCCCCACCCACCATCTCATAAACACATCTCTGAGGCCTGAACTAGCCGTGGTGGTACTCTGGGGACATCCTGGAGTACTCATGGACAAAAGACAGCAGAGATCATACAACGTCCAAGTAGATCTTGCTGCAGGTAATTAAACAGATCTGAGACCTTCTTTTCAGATGGATCCACAGTTAGAAATAAGTGCTTTGGAATTGGTTTTACAAGATGGAAATTGGTAAACTAATTTTGGCCCCGTTTTGTTACAAAGCACACCAAGAGCAGTGGCAGAAGGCGGTTGTCATTGCAGGAATGGCCAGCTCTGCTAGTTACTGTGAATGGGATAACAGAACTCAAAGGGTTGGTGCAGATAGAAATGGTTGTTTCATCAGGATTTCCTTAAAATGACAGATGACTACTAATCCTTGCTATATTATAATCTATACCTAGAACGTTATTTGGTTGCAGCCTTTGGATTCTAACCAACTTCTAATGGCTACAAGTCAGTCATGTAAAAAAGCATGGAGCATCTAGTTATGTGGCACGGTTATGGGCCTGTACCCTCTGAGAAGGGTCCCAATACTTACAAAAAACCTTGGGAGGAACTTAAAAAAAAAAAAAAAAGGAAGGTCTAATTTTCTTGTCCTCTGCCTACTTTTACACTGGCACACTTCCAAGGATCACTTGGAACCAACGGAGCTGGCTACGATTAAAGAGCCCATACACATACACACACAAACAAAAAACGGATTACACAGCAGAGCAACAAGACCAAAGACCATTTGAAATGGATTGCTTACTCAAAAGGAGCTGCTTCTTGGAAGGGACACGGCTGTGCTAGTTAATCAGTACTGTCGAAATAGATGTCTCTATCATAGCCTGTTATTTATTTTGCATGAAGAAAGCAACAGTATCTGGTGAGGTTTGGGAAGAAAACACAACATTGCAAATTGCTTTTCTAGAACTGAAGAGAGCAGATTTATGGAGGAGGTTGCTCCAAAAATGCACTGCAATATAACATTGGGGGTGAAGGAAAAAAGGAATGTATATATAATATTGCTGACTACACTGCTGACAGGGCAGTTGTTCTGGAGGAAATAATTTTTTCAGTGCATCTTTAAAAAAAAGCAACCAACCATCCCCTGAGATCAGATTGGTTAGAATACAAGTTCTTGAACACATAAATACAAAATAAACTTTCTTCTGGCTACAAAGAAAAAAACAAAGGGAAGCCTCTGACTAAAAATGAAATAATGCACCTCCAGTACTGAGCCTCAGGTCATCTGCATGTCAGTGCATCATTAATGAAGAGCACTAGGTTCCTCACAGCTACAGGTCTTCCAAAAGAGCAGTCTGTGGGTCATAGGGGTTCATTTCCATGGCAGAAATTGGTGTTTGAAGTTAATCTTACTTACTGGGCTTACTGTGAAACACGAAGCAAAGGCAGTAGATCAGACCTCAGCTGGGAGCGGTAGTTGGCTATGCTTAAACTTCATCACACGGATTACAAGTATGACTAAGGAGTAATTATTTTGGGAATCTAGAATTTTAAATTATCAGAAGTAAAATATTATCAATTCAATATATGTCTTGAATGCATATTTTGCTGTATTTTTTCTCAACGGAAATAGCTACATGTTTCTTCAATGTACAGAAATGGATTAGTATGTTCTGATTAGCAATGCTTTGAACCTAAATTTTCCATTTTAACATTTCAAAACCTGAGTTCACCCAAAATGAGAATGAAATGAAGCATATTTCAAACAAAATTAGAACTAGGAAAAGAAAAACATGAAGTATCTTTTCTAGGAAAAGAAAAAGATGAAGTATTAGGAGAGGGTTTCTCAGCACTGGAGCACTTGTTAGAATCAACAATGAAAGTCCTACGCTCTTTGTATGCTAATGACCAAGATGTTGCTGTAAAGACTTCCATAGACAAAGAAGAAAAAAATGTGTTTAGCATGAAAGTATTGATGATTCCAAGCTTGGCAGTATTCCAGTGAGATTTTTCCCCCTATTAGAGGGCAAAACCACAGCTTTTACCCCTACAAAATTGTGGGGTTTGGTGAAATATGAAAGATCAAAGTCCAGATGCTGGCATTGAGTCACACAGAGTGGAGATTGACAGGGAATTTCTCAAACTCTTCTTGTAACTACTGTCTTTTGAAGAAATAAATACTCATTGAAATGGAGCTTGAAGGGGGACCTCAGTCTTCCAAACCTCAGGTGAACATCTGTAAAGGGATCAATAAATCTCTGCCATGGTTTCGCACACTAAGTCTGTTTTGGTCCTGGAAAACCTAAAATAAAATACCTGTTCATACAAAGGCATATAAACAGTAGTATACTCTGAAAGAAGAACATTTCAAAAACAACATTCTGTTAATCTCTGTATTTTACACAGTGATGGCATGAACATCCTGGATATTTCACGTCCTCTACTAGTTATTGCTTATGAAGTTCCAGATGTCAGTAACTTCGCAGCCAGGTTTTGAACTAATGAAACATCTAGACTTGAGCACACATCTTTTTTCCCCAAAAAAATTGTTTATTGGTGAAAAATTACTTTATCAGAATGAGAAAAATTATTGCTTAATGGTTACAGGTGAGATAAACAGCTAGGGATGAATTTTCTGAAGGTTTTTTTTTTTTTTTTGTCTTTCTAATGTCTAATTTTAACATTTATATTTTAAAAGTGTTGGTTTCTCATTAGATATGAGTTTTTTTGAAAATATCTCTGTAATATAAAGATTAATTCATCCACAAAAATTGTTTTTACAACACCCGCCTCCCCCCATTTCAGTTCTGTAAGCACACCAAGAGAGTAAATTTCCACACATATGTTTCAATAAGGACATCAACTAGCCATGTGCGGAGACTATTTCCCCTGTAATTCACAATATCCATATTCCTCTTTGTGATATTTTCAAAACTGAGAATTAGTCCTGGTAATACCAACACAAATATACTCTCTCTTCATATTATAATGAAGAGAAGCAGAAGGTCCTCATTCAGTATAAGCTTTCGTTTCAACAGAAACAAAAGAAGCAGAAAATTACTCAGATCACTGTTTTTTGTTCTTCACCTTTCTCCCGCCTTTCAACGAGGACCATGACCTTGAACATGCACCACCTGCATATCAGAGAATAGCTCAAGGAATACATGTCACCTAAAGATCTTCTAGTATGGTGGAGCAAGAACAAAATTCAAGGTTAAACACCCAAATATTAACAGAAGCTGAGAAAAAAGGAGAGGAAACCACAAAGAAGAGCATTTATGAAATAAAAACTGAAAATACTTTTTAATTCCTCATTAAGAGACCACAATCAAGGCCTCAGTTAGAAGCATAACTTAATTCCTGGCATGTCTGAAATTTGGTTGGAAAGCTGTATTTCACAAATTTCTTAAATTCTTTAAAGGTAGAAATAAAACCTACAGTTTGTATATTCTCAAAGTCAGCTGGGCACATTCATTGCTTCGAACAATTCAGTCATTTATTAACTCTTTCCTTTGGTTTCTAAACCTCATGAGGCTGTGGTTTGCCTGCAGTTCATGCATGGATCATAGGTGCAAACCCAGAGACGACCACAGCAGAGGGAGCAGGCAGTGGCAGCACAGGATACAAAGCAGCCATGGGACTCCTGATTTCAGGTCGTCCAAGCATCCCACTGCACTCCAGCACCTGCCTGTTATTCCTGATGGCTCCCGTCAAGGCACATTCTTGCTGAGGAGTTTGGATGCTTTGGGCAAAGAGGGTTGGACTGGGTGGTTTTTATGGAGAAAGGGGTGAGAAAACATGAACATAAAAGTTGTCAGATAAGAAAACCTGATACAGCTTGAAAAAGCATCCTACAATGCTTCTGAGAAAAGATTTTGAGAAAGGAATTGAGAATCATAGAATCATAGAATCATAGAATCATTAAGGTTGGAAAAGACCTCTAAGATCATCGAGTCCAACCGTTAACCCAACACCACCATGCCCACTAAACCATGTCCCTAAGCACCTCATCTACACGTCTTTTAAATACTTCCAGGGATGGTGACTCTACCACTTCCCGGGGCAGCCTGTTCCAAGGCCTGACCACTCTTTCAGTGAAGAAGTTTTTCCTAATGTCCAGTCTAAACCTCCCTTGGCGCAACTTGAGGCCATTTCCTCTCATCCTATCGCTTGTTACTTGGGAGAAGAGACCAACATCCCACCTTTCAAACAGAAGGTACTGTTTGAAAGAGATTTGCTGCTTTTAGCTGGAAAACTGCCTCTGAGTTGTTTGAATCTTCATGTTTTCAGGGATGGAGGTCTTTTCTAAACATCTAACATTTCTGACCGTGGGAAATACTGCAAGTTTCACTTCTCATAGCCTCCTACTCCTCTCCTTGGTGCCACTAGACTCCAGCACTGACAACCACCTGCCCCACAGGCTGCTCCTCCAGCACAGGGTCCTCACCGGGGGAACCCTCACCCGCTGGGGGTGGAACCCTCACCCACCCTTCCCCCAGCCTCTCACGGCAAGGCTCCCAGCTGACCCTTTGGCCATTTTCAAATGGGGTTAAAAAAGCAGCATCAATTTCCCATGAAAGCCAGTCAATGAAGAAACACCTCAGGTTTTCTAGACCCAGTGACTTTTCTTTTGGATACCTGTAAACTACTTTTGGGTTTTTTTAAATTATTTTAATATCTGCTTCTATGAGAAGATTTATGTCTTCTGCTGTTGTGGAAAACAGATTTATGGCTTAACTTTGACTAAAGCTTGGTGAAAGTTTTTGGTTAAATTATCTCTTGGAGAAAATTTTTCAGTGAACAGCAAAATATATCAACTACTCATGTTCAATTTACTGCATAGTTTGAGTCACAAAAGGCTTAAAGTAGTCCTCTCCTTCCAAAAAAGTGTGGTGATATTTAAAGAAAATTGGGTGTTTATAATTTCTTCATTCAAAATAGTATTTAATTTGGAAAATTTCTAAAAAACTTATTTCAAAACAAAAACAAAACCAAAACAAAACCAAAAAAACCCCAAGCATTTTGGTCAAATGAAGCAAGTAATCTGACCAAAGATAATTTCATTTATCTTAAAAATGTTTCCTTTATACTCAACACAAAATTATTTTTTCTTTACTTTCAGAAATACCAGCAAAACAAAAGATTCACTATTTACACAGCTGCTTTTCTGACACATATGCCCCAGTCTCAGGGCTACATTTCTTATTCCTGGCTGGGCTTCCAAGAACATTCCACTAGTTAATAGCAATAACATGGGTCAATTCAGGCTTGAGGTAGGTAGGTGGTGTTTAGTGGATTTTTGCCCACTTTTATTAGGTCTGAATAGATTCCATTTTATTATTTTATCAGTTTCTCAAAACTAGGATAACATTTTATGCTGCAATCTGTTCTTTGATTTGGATGGAAGGAAGGTTCAGAATTCTAATAAAGGAAGGTACTAATACAAGTACTAATACCAGTTTCCTACTTCAGAAGGTTTTATTACTTCCTTACCATTCTCATTATTATTATTTTTTAGTAGCATTCTTGTAGAAGTCTTGTTCCTGGCCTAGTCTATCTTACCAGCATTTCATGTCCTCATTTTTGGAAATCCACTGCATCTCGCTGTTGGGTTGCTCTAAGGTTTGCCCACAAACTTTCCTTACTGTGCTCTGGTAAGATACTTCAAGTTAAGTTTTTCAGTTTTGGAATTTATTTCTGCTGAAGCTGTGGAGTTGGCATGCTTCACTAGGATTTAATCTTACATTAAAAAAAGTGACCCAACATTTTCTTTAGCATTTAATCAATTTCACACCAAAAAGCTCTTCCTCTGTACACCTTCACAGCTTGTCCAAAATTTATTGCTTTTTCTCTTTTGCACCTTCCCATTTTAAGTTCTCTGGACACTAGCTTATACTCCAGTAATTCTCACCTTTCACTGTTCTACTTGCCTTCTCTCCCTTTATTTTACCATTTTGTTTTCATTCATCCACTAGACATATTTCTCTGACACCATTTTCCTTTCCTGCCTCACTGAACGCTTTTCCTGGTTTGAATTTCTGTACTATCTTCCCATGCTTCCCCTGTCCCCCACTACCTCTGTGTCCTCTCTGGAGCTTTTTTGGGCTCTGTTATTTCTGCATTTCTGCTCTTGTCCTCATGCTGATATACTCCCTAATGCCTTTTCTCCTTAGTTTTTTACTCTGAATCCTTTATGTAGAAGTTGTTCAAAGCCTCCCTCCCTCCCCTCATTAGTATTTTTCTTATGCTTGTAACACTCTCCAGATGCACGTATACTAACATCATCCAAAAGCTAGAACCACCCCTTACGTGACCAATTTGAGTAACCACAGTCTACCTTTGTTCGCTCTATTGTGATACTTGTCCTCCTAGCCTTTTCTTTCCCAACAATTATTTTATTGAGCTTGTAGATGTGATCGGGACAGTGGGTTCCACAGCACTGGAAAGGTATTTTGGATAATATTTACAGTTTAGCTTTAAGATATCCTTCCTGCCTCTTATCAGAAATCTAGCTTTCTTTTGCTGCTTCAAGGAGATCATGCTTAGCAAAAGGATCCCTGCTCCCAGTTAAAGTACATACTCCCATACTCCCCTTGCTTAGCCTGACCGATCCCTGGTTTCCCTA
>NW_009215695.1:29194-79353 GCF_000690835.1 Fulmarus glacialis
CACAGGATTTTTACATACGGGGTGAAACAAGGGCCATTAAGTAGTCTTAGAGCCCACAACAAAAGGATGCAAGTAGTGAAGCTTAACTATAACTTAATCATTGCTAACAATAAATTGTTATTTACAATGTAACCACACAAAGGAGGAACTTGCTGTATCATATAAAAAAAAAGGAGGGGAAAAAAAAAAAGAAGATAACACCATGCTATAGCTTCCATCTGTTCAGACATGGAAGGAGATCTTCACATGACATTTAGAACAAATATGATATTTGTTTATCCAAAACAGAGACTATCGAATTCTGCAGCCCATTCCTCAGGCACATCTCGCTGAGAGTGCCTGAGCTGCAGGATACCGCTCCGAAGGTGACCTCATTCTGAAAGCTGAATCCAAATGAATACAAAAATATTTGTTTATTGAAATGTGTTGTAGCAGTTTTCAAAAAGTGACCTAGTGAGATTTGCAGCAGAGGAAAAGAGGTCTATTTTGGTTACTGCTCAGCTCAGTATATTATGCATCAACCTAGGGCTCCTTTTACTAAGGCTCTCAAATTGTTTTAGGGAAAACCAGAATGAATAAAATCTATATTACTTCTACAGAACCATTTTTTGCTCTCAGTTGTATCAGGGTAACTTCAGAGTAAATCCAATGAAGTCAATGGTTTTCTAATAGTGTAAAAGCGAACAAATTGAGCCCTGAAGCTTCTCACGTTTTATTTGCCAAGTGTTTTCATGTTACGCTGGCAAATGGACAGTGACAGGATGTACAGGTTTTGGGAGCCCTTTGGCAGGCACCAAAGAAGCCCTATTATACCCCATGACAATGCAGCCATTTGCGAATGCTACCAGAACCAGACTTCCTAGCCAGAAGCATAGCAGTTCCTCTCACTGGTTTGTTGTCCTCACATGCTTACTTGCTAAATTGTAAGGCAAAAAGGCATCCTGGATGTTTCCTTGAGGTGGCAGTTGGGGTTGAATGAGAATTTTTTCACATTAAATAGAAACAACCAACATCTACTCTTTTCCTCCTCCCCTCAAACATGGGCTCAAGCCCTCTCCAAACTCCCACAATAACCACGATCATGGTTCTTTTATTCAGTCAGAACAGATAATTTCCTTTTGGAGATAAGCTTTCAACCTTGCATTAAATTACTTGCATTATTTATTAACAAGCTCTATGTTTGCTGAAAGAATACGGAGTCATTTGTCGTGTTTAATTTCATTTATGCTTAATGAATAGAGGGCCAGATCCAAAAAAGACCTTGAGCACCTTAAATGCATCTTCTGGAAAAGCTGGGCTCCTAAATCTGTTTTCAATCCTGAAAGCATCCTCTGAGTTGTCACTCCACATGAGGGTGCTGACACTTCTGAGCCACCTCCATCCAGGGATCAGAAAGCCCTGGCTGCCGGGCTGCCCCTCCAGCCCCAATGGGGAGCCAGCAGATCAGCAGAGCTGTCTGGAGGCTTCAGTGGAAGAGTAGTAGCTTATTCCTCAAGAGGACCTAATGCAGACCCTAATGCAGAACCCTGCTCCTGGCTAAAGTCAGTGGTGACTGCCACTTTCTTCTAAGACAGCCGCAGGAGGTCTAAGCACCCACTTTGAGTCAAGCCTATCAGCTGGAGAAACTGGTTGCAACTCTTCCCCTTTTAGTGTCCTAAATGACACAGGCATGGGAGCGTTCACTGTTCTTTTTGAACCATGCAGGAGAGTGAGAGAACAGCCACACAAGAAAGAAGTGTGAGCATGATTGAGACCAAATGGTTGCAATTGGTATGGAGAGGGGAGTGCTGAGCCTGGGTTTCACTCTGAAGCATTCAAACAGCTGGAATGTATCAAAATGCCATCCTTGCAGGTTTCCTCCAACACGCCCGTTGTAATAACCTTGTTTCCCCTGCTCCTTGTGAGTTCAGGTGACCCATACCCCTACAGAGGCAGTTCATTGCAAGCTACGTATGGGCCAAGTTGCTGCCCAAGAAACCCTGCCAGCTGGCTACTGGCAAAGTGAACTGAAAATTATGGTCCAACAAGGCTGACTGGGAGGAAGAATCCTAAACTAGTTCTCATAGCAGGAGAAGAAACTTCTTCAGTGCTACCTCAGCCGTCTTCAAGGCTCATCTCCTTTGCCAGTGTTGACTGAAGTTGGTCAACAAAGCTCAAAGTTATTGTAGGGAATAGCAGCAGCTTGCTTCGCTACGGTTGTGTAAAACCTCACTCCACCTAAACAATGCCAAACCACTTGTAGTCAGCAAGACTTTTTCTGTGCTATTACTTGAAACAGTAAAGCACAATCAATGATCTCCACCACATCAAAGAAAGTATCCAGCTCCATAGTTCATCCGCGTTCTGTACACACTGGACATGGTCCTTCCCCACTCAGCCCTCCCTCTCTTTCCCCAAGTTAGAATGGTGATTCAAGCAAAAGGCTAAAAGGAAGGGGATTATCAGCATTAACTCTTGTTATCTGGGCATCAGCTTATCACCTGCTGCTAGTGTACTGAAACACAGAATAAAGCTGCATTTCTGTAAAAGATGTTGGGTGCAAAATTGGACAGAAGAGTGTCAGCTTGCAGTTATTCCATTCTTTCACACAAAACGTGAAATAACATGTTAACTGCCTTCTGGGCATACAGTAAGAATCCATTAAAATAATCACCATATGGCTCTTTTTGGGACATAGTAACTTTCATGTTATTTCACAATCCATTCAGATGAACAATTTCACAATGGACCCTATAGGACCTTGAAAGGATTTTATCAGGTTACTGGATTAAGGCTTTGATAGAGATTCTAAGGAAAAAGCAGGTGGAAATAACAGCTCACACAGTGCCTCTGCAGAGTGATTACTGGGCTATATTCTCTGTTCAAATGGGAAAAGGAAATCCCTTGAAATAAAAAGTCTGGCTGCTGCTGATTAGCTGACAAGAACAAAATTGAACACTATGCGCATAAAACTCTATATGCGCTACCAACAGATCCATCATGTCAGCAATTCATTTTCTTATGGTAGCATGGGCTTGGAGAGAAATCCATTAAGGCCCACATAAATTAATAGCAGAGAAGAGAAGCATCCCGTCTTGCATGATTTTCTATACACATGGTTTACAAGTCTAGTTTTGGGTTGTTATTTTTTTAGATTTATTCCTTCTCACTCATTAACTTTACTGCATTATATAGTCAGGGCCCCAAGTATTCTGGTTTTTGCTGTTATCAGCATATAACTTACACCAGTTTCTCCAGCTGCAGGAATACTGTAGCAAGAATATTCTGGATGGAGCAGATACCTCTAAATCTTTGAGTGGTTGCAGTTGTACCTGGAGCTTATAACAAGGACTAAGGACATGATAGATTGAGGATGAACTCTGGTTAAGATTCATCTAAAACATCATATCAGTAATTTTTTTTTTAAACAGTTTGTATCACCTCTATCTTTTTTCCAGTTTTACTCCTTGCAGAGTCGTTGAAATGCATTGTTTGTTGGAGGACTCCAGTTGTGGTGGTGATGGTACGTTAGGTGGCAAGTCTCATGAAGCATGCTAATATGCGTTAATCTTTTAATAATGATGAATATTTGACTCTTTGTAATGGGGGTATTTTTTTTAAAGAGGCTTTCCACAAAAAAAATCATCACAATGGTTGTCACAAGTAAGCTTCCCTCCCCTTTGAAAGAACTGACTGTAGTGGAAAAGATAATTACTTAGTTCCTTTATCTCCAAATTATTTGTAATAAAACCTGAAATCGCACCACAAGGTCTTTCATGAGGATGTCATAAATTAAGATGCATCGATGTATTTGGTGCATCTGTTCAGCTCTGCGCTCCTTTGTCTTCTGCAAATAGCGCAGCAGCTTCAATACCCAGCAGACAGCATTTACGCAAATGATGTCGTGGTCTGTATCATTAATATTCAGCGATTGTCTGTCATAGACACCTTACTGTACATCTGTTATGCAAATTTATGTTAATTTTTGCTCACTGACAGCTGCCTTGGTTCCCTCCCTAAAATGATCTTTTCCATTTTGAAGTTTGCAATCTGTTCCCAAAAATGTTAATCTAACAATTAACTGAAATTGCTAAACAGAAATTTTACATGTTATGTCCAAAATAGAAACCAGTGTTTTTAAATAGATGGTGAATCTTCTCTTCACATCATTTGTTTTATATGTGATTCAGAGAAGGGTAAACATTGATCTTTGCACAGCCTGTGTTGGGATAAGTGACAATCTCCCTATACAGTAATAGGTTTTGCAGGAAATGATGCCATCTTGTTTTCACATAGGCTATGGGCATAAAACTGACTTTCCCATTAAAAGCTGCTCTTTGTACAATTTTTCTCTATTTAGACTTTTGGAAATGGGGAGGCCATGCTTTATTAATAAATTATCTATTTAAACCTTTGATATTAAATAATATGACCATATTTCAAATAAAGGCAGCAAGCATTTTAAAAATGTTTCAGAGCAATTACAACATTGTGATAGCATAACGTATCAGGAAAAGTGAGATACGGAGGTCTTGGAAGCTAGATTCAGATTTCTGGGGCAAACACTTCGACCCAGTGTGCCCACAACCGGGTTTTTGCTTCCAGAGTCAGGAACCAGACAAGTTACGTCAGGTATCCCACGAGCAACCGGTGGACATCTGGGCAGGTGGTGTACAGCAGAGGGTTTAAGTCTGTTAGACATTAAAGGAAGTACGCGAGGAGAGCCTAGACAGAAATATGGCCTCCACCTTAAACCAAAGTGGAACCAGATTGCTGGCACAGAGTACAAGTTCCGGGGCATCGCTTAGAGCCGGAGCAAGGGAAACATTGACAGGAGCCAGGGAGAGCTTTGGTCAGGCAGACACCTGCAAGAGATGTCAGAAAAGCGAGGGTAGCTCTGTGTCTCAGAGAGGACAGCTCTGAAACTGGGGATGAAGTGGAAAGGGACAGGTTGCAGTCGCAGATCAGGCTGTTAGGAAAGGGAATTAGATAAGAGGAGCCATATTGCCCGTATCGGGAAAGAAGCCCCTAAGTGTCCATACAGAGGCCAACAGCTTCAAAGCAGAAACCGCTTAACTACATTGCCTGGCAATGTAATAGGGCCAGGAAAAGAAAAGGTTTTCTTTTCAGAAACCTATGGCCAAATCGGAATTTGACAGAATAATACAGAACTTGACTATAAACCATACAGAAAGACAGGCTGAAAGAAGTTAAGTTACAGACATTAGAAACAGCATTACAGTGCACCACAGATTCAATATCAGTCTTCACCACGGAAAATACAGCCAAGATACCTATCCAAGCTGTACCCTTATCAGGAAATAAAGAGCAGGCTATGTCAGGCCGAGCTGTCAAAATAAGAAGAGTAGGAAAATTAAACTGATAAATTAAAGAGCAGCATGTCACCTGACTGATGGCATCCCTCCAGGAGATCTCTTAGAAGCAGAGCTGCCGTTTCTAACAAAGAATACAGAATAGCTCATTAAAAAACACAGAATGGCAGGGTAGCAAACTTCGCCCTTTCCTTCCAAAAAAGGGAAGCAGGGGAATTCTCAGAGTTACAAACTATGAATCCTCAGAAAAGTTTTTGGAACAATAATTAACACAAAGGTATAAAATCACCAAAATGAGAATTCTATGAGACCAAGCTGGCAGAGCTTCTATTAAGGAAAATTGTTCTTCTCTAGTCTATTGTAATGCATCAAGAGTATTAAACAATGGATGAAGACCATTTCGTAAATAAGTTCACTTGAAAGCCAATGTATTTAATTGAAAAAGTATTTCCTGAGGAACCAATTAGGAAAACAAAATAATCATGTAAGAAGAGTGAATATTCTGCTGTATTTCAGAAAGTGATTGACAAAACCACAGCAAATAGAAGTGTGTAACTTACTCCCAAATTAGAAACTCACAGTGAAAAATTGCAGAGCTATTTCAGAAACCGCAATTAATAAGATTGTTTGGCCTAAACAGCCATATCAGTATTTGCAGGTGACAACACATTGTCTAGATGTCTAGACAAAGAAAAGTGCTTAACAGACTTAGGAAGGCCTTTAAAATAGATTACAAGGCAGCACTTGAACAGCAAATTCAATGTCAAGTGCAAGATAAATTTAGGGACATGGGATACTGCATTTCAAAGGAACCTCCTGAGGCATCAGGTTCTACCATTTACTATTACAGCCAACCATATCATACAACTTTTCATCATAAGTTTATCAAGTTCCAGTTTTTGTTCTAATCAGAATTATCATACCCATTTTTGCTAAACAATCTCCTCAGGACAAATTTTATAGCAACATTCAAGCACACAACAGAGGCTACAGCTAAACAGAATGTTTTCATGAAGTACCTTTACTGGAAGTTTTCTAGTCAATGTAGAACTTGCAGTATAGTTGCAGTAATATTATACTATCTTAATGTAGGAGGAATTTTTTAATTAAGAAACAGTCCTTTTCTTTTTTTAGGCACTAGCAGAGAATGAAAGGACCCTTCTTGTGGTCATCCCATACTGTCTCCTGTAAATGTATTTCAGCACTTCAGCCTTTATATAGTTTTCCTAACTAATTACAGCAACAAACACTCTCCTATGGAAGTTTTGTTTTGTTTTGTGGGTTTTGGGGGGAGGTTTGGTGGTTTTTTTTTTTCCTTGGGTTGGTTGGGTTTTTTTTTATTATTACAGGAATTTGACAGGGGCCACAGGAGAGCATACCAAAGGTTGTCTGTCTAATGTTGGAGTAAAGTGGTGGGATGACAGTAGGAGAGTGGTGCAGGCAGAAAGCTATTAAGAGCAGTGGACCAGCCCAAGGTTATAGCATCCACCTGGCACCCCAGAAAGCATATCCCCGCCTGCTGGATGCTATTCATCAGTCCCAAAGCTCAGGACTCTGCCTCTGCTGTGTTAGCTTAGTTTTCAACTTATTTCAAACATTCTAAGTCCAGAGAGATTGTTATTAAATTGAGGTCCACAGAGACATACAGTTTTCATTGTTTGAAACAGTTCAGTCACAGTAGTTGGAAGAACAAAATGCCAAAGAGCAGCTACAACATAACTAATCTTAGAGCTTAAATCTGGTCTCTCTTTGGTGACCAGATCTTCTAAAACTGATTTTTTTTTCCCCTTGATGACATTAAGATTAGATAATGCCTTTCATGACTTTTTCTTTTTTTAATACACTGGCATTTTACTGTCATATGGATGAATTATTTGTAAGGAAAAATAATGTGATGAAGTACTTTATTTAATGTCATTAAAACCTTGACAATATTTTTGTACCATGTAAGCCTCAAGTTGCTGACTACAGCCTCAGCAGGAGCTCAGGGGCTATGCCAGGAATTTCCACCTATAGAAAAGAGCTGAGACAAAGACAATTTTGCCATTTCAATTTTCTCCTTCTTCCCATTTTGGAATGAAAACATATTTCAGCACTTCCTGATAAAAAAGCTGTCAGAAAGTTGTGACAGACTGATTAGGGTATTTTGCTTCCAGAAAACAAACACTGTAGTCTAGTTTTCCAGTTTCTGAATATCTTTATTATATAGACAAAATAAGTTTCATCAGAAAAAGCCCCTTAAAGTGAAAAAATCAAAACATTTTTCCCAAACCGGTGAAGCTCTTCAATTTCATTGTTTTACAATGGTGTTTCTTCCAGACTGATTAAAAGTCTTAATGAACTGTATTTCATTGGAAGTTGTGGAAGAGAATTTCAGAGATGCCTGTGATGGAAGTTTCCTGAACAACTCTCTCCCGAGTCCTGATGTCTGAGAAACTGGGTTTTGAATTGTCTGTAACCTGGGTCTGACTGAACTGCAACAACTCACACCCCACACCCACCCCTTTGCACATGCTTTATATACAAATACCAACCAAAGATAGAACAACCCAACAGCACAGTAGCTTTCTAGGCCCCACACCTCAGAGAAATGCAGCAAAAGCCTATCCCAAAAGTGCAGAGACGGGCAGCAATTCTTGGGAAGACCCTGCAGGTATGACGGCTGTTTTGCAACTCGCTCCTTCTGCAGCAGACGGTGCGCAGTTCCCGCTCACCGGTGTCCCCCAGCACCCCTCACCGCTGCACAGACAGTGTCTTCCTGCTGCCACGCGCCTTTTGGAGATGGTATCTGCAGCCACAAGGACAAAGGGGGTTTGTTTGTTTTAGGAATGCTGCTGAATCAGACGAAACCACTGTTATTTTCACTTTAACTGTTCTCTATCTTGACATCTACCTCCCCAAGACAGAATCCACACACCTAGAAGGAGAGACTTAATTAGATTTCTTATTTCTGACAGCCACTAGTGCAATAATATTCTCTTCTTCCTACCCACGTAGGTCACAGAAAATAAGATTGGAGGGATCTAAAAAGATTGGAAGTCTGTTAAATTATTCATAAGAGCAGCGTTGAGGTCCACCTGTGAAGAGTTGCATTTCTTTATGGGACTGAGCGACTTTCATCAGTCATTTTATTGACGAGTGTAGAAAAATGTAAGTTAATGCACATGAGGAAAACCCCCACCAAACATACACAAAAACTGCTCCAACACCACTCCTCTGACTGTTGCTAATTAGTAATGGGCTCTTGGGTTATAATAGGTAATTTCATGGATCTGTCACCTCACTGATTGATAGTAATCAAACGAGCCAGCTAAATACTAGGAATTATTAGGAGAGGAGTAGAGAACAAGACAGAGGATATCATTATCCTACCTGCGTCTCAGGTATTATGTTTTACACTTGCCCCCACTTCTCAAAAAGTAAAAAGATGACTGTAAAACCAGGAAATGTTCTGAGAAGAACACCACAAAAAATCACTTCTGTGTAAGGAATGGCTAAACAAACTGGGTGTCTTCAATCTGCAGAATATAATAATGTGTACAGTCATTACTGGTATGGGTGTTTAGGAAATGACTGTTCTCTCTTTATTCCACTGCAAGAGTTCAGGAGCAAAGAGGCACTGGACTGAACACAAAGGAGGTGGCTCTCCATTCCCTAGGTAGCAAATTGCAGAGCCCCCAGAAGAGCAACATCTGGTTCAGAAAGCCTCCACGCTGACAACTGTTGGAAACGAAGAGAGTGGGGAGGGAGGGCAGAGCAGGAGCATGTATGTCTATCCTACTGCTCTCTAGGTCACCCATTTCTCTCAAATGCAGACACAAGATGTTAGGCAAGAGAAACCTTCCCCAGACGCTTAGGCATCCATATCAGGTAAATGAAAGATCTCCATATCATTCACAAGAGAAAAGAGTAAGTGCTCAGATTAGGGACAAAAAACCTCAAACCCAAAGTATTTTGCAGTTTTCAGCCCTCAACAGACCACAAAACATTCCTAAAAATAATCAGCCAAACTTACCTTCAAAGACAGGGTTATTTTTTTCCCACATATGAGAACAAAGCTCCTCCTTGTCCCCTGCTCAGCAAGTCCCAGCACTGAGGAAGCCCCCAGCCTGTCTTCACTACCCACCTTTATAGGCTGCTGCTATGACCTGTGCCCAACTAAAAGCTGAAAAGCACCATCCCAAAGAAGGGCTCTGTCTCCCCTTTCCAACTCTCCAAAATCCTGCTCACAAATGAGAAACATTTAGTCTACAGTGTCATCGCACAAACCACTTCACCTGAGAAAAGAACTCTCTTTGGTTGTGGTACTGCTGGGAACTCCTCTCAGCTCCTGCAGTGCCTCTACCTCATATATCACCTCTATCATTTTCAAAGGCAAGTGTTTATCAGAATGTGGCTTTAGTTACAAGAAAATTAAAGTCACGTGTTTCAAAACAGATTTAACAGCTCAGTAGCTAGAGTTAATACAGAAAATCATCTGTGGAGATTGCTAAGAAATGATGACGTAAGAGAGATTTTTGATCACTAGATTGCATTAACCTCTTCCTTTCAGTCCCACTTAATCTAAATCCAATTAAATAATTGCATATTCTTTGTATTTAGGTAAAACTGCTGCTAGTCTAACAAGCGTCAATGACTTGTGAACCTCTGCTACTTGTATTTAATTGTTCTGCTCCTTTAAAAATGCCATAGTGATAAAGAAGAACAGAAACAAACCAAAAATTTAATAACTAATTAATTTATATGTGGCTGGGAAGTGGGATAGCTTAAATTCGTGAGTGTGCATATCCTGAGATCTTACTGAAAATGATACTATACCAGAAGTAATATCAAGAGAAAAATGATGTAAGATGACTCAAGAGTCAGGAGCAAGTTATGAATATCTGGTGAGGACATATCACAAATGCTGAACCTTCTGTGGCTGTAACTGCAAATAATTGAGAAGATTCATGGAAAAGGATTCCTCTAATATCAGAATAATGCAGCTTTAGAAGGTAATTTTGAGTGGTTTTTTCTATTTGGGCTTAAAATGATATAACATCCCCCTAGACTCGTTGGAAGAACTTTCATTAACCTGCATAGAAGAAAAAGTCAAGCTCACAGCTGAGTAGGAATAAGTGACATTTTGATCTAGGTAATATGAGGACATACAAATGTCCTGGTTCTGGCTGGGACTGAGTTAACTTTCTTCCCAGTACCTTGGGGGGTGTGCTGTGTTTTGGGTTTGGTATGAGAGGAGCGTTGATGGCCCATTGATGCTTTGGTTGTTACTGGGTGGTGCTTGCGCCGGGGACTTTTGGTTTCTCTTTTTGGCCTCCCATGCCCTGCCACAAGCAGGGGAAACTCTGGGGCTGGGGGGAGCACAGCTGGGGTGGTTGACCCAGCTGGCCAATGGGGTATTCTATACCATGTGACATCATGCTTAGTATAAAAACAAGGGGGGTGGGGGGGCTCGCCCCCCGTTCATGACACGCGGTCGGCGAGGAGTTGCATTGTGCATTGCCTACTTTGTATATTCTGTTATTGTTGTTGTTCTCATTGTTATTATTACTGTTCCACTTTGTTTTATTTCAATTATTAAACTGTTTTTATCTCAACCTGCGAGTTTTCCTACTTGTGCCCTCCTGATTCTCTCCCCATCCCACTGGAGGGGGGGTGTGAGCGAGCAGCTGCGTGGAGTTTATTTGCTGGCTGGGGTTAAACCACAACAACAAAGCATAAACAGAGCAATTTAGATGCACAACAGTGTATATAAGTTTAGAATTTTGCCCAGCAATTTTCATTAAAATGAAGTCTTTCTCAAATAGCAAATATTCTTTGGGAATAACTAGAGGTGGCAATGAAAAGAACAAATAAACCCAGATAAGCTTTAAGATTAATTACTTAAGCAGGTGTGCAGGTTACAGAAACTCACAAAGAAACCCTCCCTGTAAAAAGGCATATATTCACCTTGTACTTCCTGGGTTTCTACATTCACACCTCTTTGGTCTTCGCTTTCCATTAATTCTCATAAATGAGGTTATTTGTAGCAATGTCAAAGAGAAATACGAATTTAAGTGAGAAGAATACCCCTGAAAAGCAAATTTGCAGTATTTCAAGCTCATTTGGGAATTTATACCAAGACGTGAATCCTAGTGCTCAGAGCTTGGGGGAGAGAGTGCTTTGGCAAGCTGTGCCTTCACGAAGAGCACAGCGCTCTCCAGCCATGTGCATGTTCCTCGTGCACTGCAATTTTCACAAAACTCACCAAACCTCAAGCTGAAAGTAAAATGACTGAATTCAAGGTTTAATGTAGATGTCTTGTACATTTCCATTGCATCATACTTACATTGAAAAGGTCATGAGCTGAACTTTGTAAAACATAGTAGATCCAGTGTGATGAATCATCATAGTGTTACCTAATCACTTTTACATATGAATACACTTAGCTTTCCTCAATTTTGTCTTAATACAAGCCTGGGGATTACACCTAGGTGGCACCCTGTGTGCTGAGCCAAAATCAGCTGCAATAAAGAGAAGGATACTCATTTATTCCCAGGACCTTTCGGTCAAGCCATCATTCTATAAGGAACAAATAAGCATTTCAACAAGGATATCTGCAATCTACTCCATTCTGCAAATTTTTAGGCTTAGTTCTCCATGGTCCCGGCAGCTACAACCTCCCAAGTAGACTGGTTCAGGCAGCCCTACAGCAAATAATAAGGAATGGATTACTGAAAAGATGTTCTTGAGGTTTTTTTCCCATCCTCTATTTGCACTGCAAGTTACTACGAATTTTCAGTGTTTCCCTGGCACTTGTTACTGTGATTCCCAAACACCTGGATATAGGCAATACACTTTGACCTGGCTGGCTATTGTAAAGTAAGTCTTCCTGTAAAATCAAACTGTTAAGGTGGGCAGCCTCTCCCATATGATTGGTTTTTTATTATTATTATTTTACTGCCCAATATCAGGACCTCTGTATTCTCTTTAACTGACTTCTTTGTTTGGTTTGCAGCTGCTGCAAATGAAACACCTGCAACCATTGTGGACAACTATTGGAAAACAAACTTGAAGTCAAAAGCCCTGCAAAATCAGAATGTAGTAAAAATTCCTGAGAGGACTGCAATAAGCATCACTTTTGCACAGTCCTTGTAGGCTAAGCCTGCAAAGTAAAATCCAGCTACACACAGTCCATGTGACCCTTTGGTTATACTGTGAAGACGATTACAACCTGGAGCCAGTTCTGGAGAGGCATCCAACAGATGAGCCATCCAAATAAGCCTTGTTTTCCACAAGGAGTCTTTCTACTGTCGACTCCATTTACTGTCACTGTAACATTATCCATCATGCCGTGGAAAGTGTCAGACATAAAAATAAAGTGGAAATCTATAAAACTGGTTTTGAGCCAGTAAAAAATGTCAATTTTGTGGCAGTCTTTATTAATCCTATTAACTGCAGTACTTTGGAATCCACAGGATTTCATAAGACTCATAATGCAAGCAGCATTTGGATAAAAGAAGACACACAGAAATCCCACGTATGCATACCAGAGAAATGTAAAGAAATGACTCAGTGACTGACATCCAGTTATATGTCAAAGGTGATATGGTTGAGAAGGCTATGCAGTCTTGTTAAGCTGGTTATCTTTTCCATGGTACCACCATGGGAAATTTTAATGTTGCTGTTCAGAGATGTAGCTTCATGTAGTTGACTTGAACAATATCCTCTCCCTCACCTATGGGCTGAGCTGTCATGTTGAATGAACTGTGTCTCCCTCCATGTATCATGCCACAGCTCTCTTCTTAAAGAAGAACTTGTGTTTTCATCAGAGGAGATCTAATCCAGCTAATCACACAAGAGCGATTACAAGTGTGTTGTACAAAGTGTGTGAAACACCTTTTGAAATACTTTTCCTGCTATCAGAATCACTCTTTTACCTCTTTGCTTCATGTGTAATATTCAGATTAACTATGTTTCCTAAATAATTGTGCTACATGCATAACTGGCCTAGAGGGTTTAGAATTCAATATTTTACAATTAGAAATTCTGAAGGAAAAGAAAAAAAGATTCTCTTTCTTCAGCAATGTACTTAGCTCTAAGCATATACAATAAACCAGAAGTCTGACTATGAACCTTTTCTTCCCTCTGGGGAACATTTTTTCACATAAGTAACCCCATTTATTTACACTGGGAGAAGTACACTAAAGATTCCAAAGGCAAGTGTTGGAGGAGAGTGGTTCAGCTGGAACTGCACATGAGATGACGGGCTGTGAACTGTGGTTTATTAATTCATTTTGGCAATGTGACCCAGTAAGTGCAAAATAACAGTAATGTGAAATAGGGTACACAAAATGTGACTAACAGTAATTAGGCTAACTGAATCAAATCTTGGAGAAAGCAGCAATGAGGGATGCTCAGCATCCCAGGACATGTGTGGTTAACCTCAACTAACTGGGTTAATCTCCCTATGCTCCCTGTTATGTTGATGGGGAAGGATAAGCTCATTCAGACCATTATTCTAGAGCAAAAGCCCAACTTTATTTATTTTTACTTGCTCCTGAGGACTCTCTGCGTCTGTCTCTCTTTCCACACGTTGCAGGAGGACACTTAGATTGTCTTAGAAAAGCGGCTCTTCTAAATACCCATTTTAGAACTGTGGCTGAAAGTAAATTCCAGTATGTAAATTAATCTAAAAGTTACATATGAATTTACATGTTGAATGTCAAGATATAACATGTAGATTACCAGCAATGATGCAAAAGAGGGTGCAAATGAAGCACATGTTCAATGGCTTTGCTTGTTGGCAAATAGGAAACAAATGCAGAAATCAATATCTACTACATTGGGAAGTTCAAAATAATTATATCAGCACAGGGAAGAGGGCCAAGGGCCCAGGCGAGAGGTTGTCACAGGCTGCCCATGGCTGTCCCGTGCCAGCACTGCTCTGACCTGGGATTTGGCCTGGGCCAACCAGTGCTGCCCCACACTGTGCCCAGGCAACGCTGGGGGGAACCTGAAGCCCAGGAAGGGTACTCAGAGGCCACCCTATTCTGCGATGGTCAAAGTGCCAACCATGCAGGCAAGTTGTGTCAGGCTGTTTGCCCTAAGGGGCAGAGGATAAGCTGTGGCCCACTTTATTTAACACTGTAAAAACAGCCTGTCTTGACAAGACTACAGCACGGCTGCATAATGTGATATTAATTTTCCTTCCCATGCCCGTTTCCATGCCCATCTTCACAGGCAATGTGGACTCTTGTTTCAACATTGCTATAGACAGGTTCACAACCAACATGACATAAAAAACCCTAATACCTCAGTCCTGCCCTTGGCACAGGCATGTTAGTATAGTGACTGAATTATTCCCTTATCCATGATATATTCCTATTAATAACATTCTGCTTTGACTAACAAACAGCTTTATTTTATTGCCATGATTTCTGGCTTTCTCACAGTCTTTAAAAATATGAACTGAAACACTCACTCCAGGAGTGGTCAAAAATATTACTACTTCAATGCAATGTTGCAGGTAGTAAATCTTTTCACATATGAAAATTAATCCCTCTGCTTGTTTAGAGAGACACATATTGCAAAATAAAATCACAACTGTAAGTGATAAGAAAATCTCCACAATTGATATCCCTGCCTGCTTTCAACTGATAGCAGAGGTACCTGGTGCAAGGAAATCTGCTGCTTTCATAGAAATATCAACCACAGTGGAGATGACATTGCTGGGATGCAGCACATCAACAGAGAGAGGAGAGAGAATTGTCATTAACAGCATCTCAGTTAAATGGGATATGTAGGGTTGATCCTGGGCGTATTGACTTCGTTTGTGGTGTTTGCTCTGTACAGACTTCAGAGAGAAAGGCAAGTCCAGTCTGAGGTCGCTGACAACAGCTCTGCTCTCCTAATGGAGCAGAACTTTTTCTGAGGAGGCAAAGCTTGTCTGGGCAAGGACTTCCTTGAAGCTTAGCCTGAGACAGTCAAGACACCTGAAGTCTCTAAGGTCTACAATAAACGTCAACATGTTCAGCTTCAAGTGCAAGGCGTAAATCTTTCCATCTGCCTTCTCTAACAGGAACACAAAATAACAAGCGCATTTAAAGAAAGAAAGAAAAAAAGCCTCACATACTTTACAGCCCACGTATACCTAAGTGAAGTACTCGGACACTCTAGCAGTAATGGTGATAGAAACTTAGTGAAGCCAGAGGGGCTGCAGCTCAGAGTCAGGCAGTGCTCCATGGGTCTGCGGCCACACAACTGGCATCCTGAGATGCCTTCCCAGGTGGCTGAGGATACCTCCTGCCCTGAGAAGCCCTTACACGTTGGGCAGACTTCCCTCCCTGAGCCAGGACAGAGTGTCTAAGTTCACTAGTCAAACTCAAAAAATTATGCCTCTGGAGGAACCAGTCATCTTGAGGCTTATGATAGCTTGATCACATTCTAAAAACCCTAAAAATTACCTTCCTAGTTTCCTCTGCAACACCATCATCATTGATTTGGGTGATAGGATTGACTATTTGGGCAAATGAAGGTGACAAATCAATCCTAGGAGTTACAGATGTCCTCTACTGTATTCCTGGTGACCACCTCTTAGAAGGGGATTTGCACTGAGTGAGTTCATACAGCTCCAAAGAAAAGATAATCTATGCAAGCAAAAAACCAAAACCAAACGGAAACAAAAAAAAATTTCCCACCCCAATTTGCAGTACTTTAATTAAGATGTGAAGGGTCCTTTATAGAAAATGAGCCAACCACATTTTGTATCTTTCAGGAAAGCGGATACATAGTGTGCTAATAGGGAGATGGATACTGCAGCCTCAAAGTCCCACCTCCTGACTCACCAGCTCTCCGTCCTGCAGCATGTTCTTGGCTTTGCTGCTCTGGTGCGCAAGTTGAGATGTCTTACAGGAGCAGGCCAGTTAAGTTGGACCTAATCAGTTCTCCTACCCACTTGAGAAGGGGGGTTGATAAAATTGCATACTGTGCAATCTAAATAAAAGTAATCTTTTTTTATTAGGTTGAAACTTACCATCAGGAAAGGAAATAAAAGCGAGGAAAGCAAAGCAAGTTATCACAGAAAGTATTTCACTGCCATGGCCAGTTGAGCTTAAGGCCATGCATGCTTTCACTGGTTTGGTATGTTCTGAAGGAGGAAGAAGTTTACAAGTTTGTCCCGCTCACCGTGTGACCCGGCGCAGGCTGCTCCACCCTGCCTCGCAGCGGCGCGGAGCCTGCCAAGCCTGCTGCTGAGATTCCCTCACCGCCTCCTCCGGGACCGAGAGTACAGCACAGCTACCAGGTTTCTCTCCTCCGTGGGTTGTCAGCTCCATGATAAAGTGTTTTAGGGGTTGGTTTCTTTTTTTCTTCTTTTTCTCTGTATACTGAGTTACTTCCCATCCTTCCTTAGGGGATATATAAATCCAGTCTTAACAGTTTATTCCTCAAGCACGAGGGACTACCAGATAAAACAACGCAAACTAAGGAACGTAGGCCAAGTATCTGTCCCAATAGTCAAAGTGAGTTTCACCATGGACTGCAAAGGGACTCAGGCTTGGCCCTATTTCTGCAGATATGGAAAACATTAGTGAAGCTTTAGAACATGCCTGGGGCTCTGTCCTAACCTCTGTTGAGCAGCTATAGGAAAAATGTAGGAAACATAAATTTCTCCTCTGCTCATGAGCCAGGGCGGGAGACTTGTCCAATGAACCATCTGTGACAGCACATTTTGAAGGTGCCATATGTTTTCCAAGCTATCAGCAGATATAAAATGCATGCAGCCCCCAGCAGCAGTTATACTCGTGGAGGAGCACAACACATCCCACAAGGGACTGCAGCCAAGACACACAGTCCTGGTGGGAGCTGACAGTATCTCCAGGGGCTGAGGAAACGTTAGGCTGTGCTCTAGTTCTGTACTGCTATACGAGCTAGGCAGGTTTAGCTCGTACTTCATAATTACCAGAGGTGATTTATCCTCTCGTTATCATCACAGAGCTTAATCAAGAGAAAGGTCATAAAAAAGGTCCAGACTTTTACACATTGCAAAAGTCTGGCTTGGGTATTCTGCTACATATTAGGAGTAGAGCTTCTTTGCTCCATAGTCTGAGCAGAAATGGACTTGGCAAAGGAGAGGATCTAATCAATTTCATTTGTACTTTGCCTTCTCTCACAGAAACTGGGAACATATGTCAACTCAAGCAACCACAAAAGTGTCCAGGATCATGGTTTTCATTTTTCTGGAAAAAAAGAACAGAGGGAAGGCCAAATAACCACATTTATTCATTGTACGTGACTTTCTATCATGGGTGTGTAAGAGGTTAAACATTATCTTCCTCCTGTTGTTTGCCAGTTCAAGTTTAAGGAGTTTGATGTGGAATTATTCTTAGAGAATTGTGCATGAGACTGACAAAACCAACTAAGGAATAGGAAAAAACACTGCAGAGTGTTTGGGCACGTAACTGCAGTAACTGCAAGACTTAAAGAAGATAATTGCTATGGTGTCATGCAATTTTGCTATGGGAGGGAGGTTAAAATGTCTCCATATGCTTTGGTCTTATTTTAGAGCGTGATGCACATAGACACTGTAATTTCATACACAACAAGTGAAAAGGGTGATTTCTGCATAACAATGTGTCACTTCCTTCTATCCCAGGCTGTCTGTATTCTGACCATTTCTGCATGACCTTTCTGGTGCTGAAATCAAGGAGCTCCCTGATCGCGTGTGTGAAGAGTTTAGCTATATTTGGTATTCAATATAAAGATCAAGGCGTGTCATTTTGCCATGGCAAATTTAGAGCGAAAGAATGGATTAGTCATGGCAAAAATGCTAAGTATAGATGAAATTCAGCAAAAGCTATGGGCTTGTTTTCTAGTGGCTCGGTGAGGGTTCTGTCATTCTATTTATCAGAGAGGGTTTAGCTGGTGATTGGTTTTCTGTTGGTTTTGGTTTTAAACATGAGGGTAGCTAAGAGTGTGATGGATGAGGCAGTGTTGGAACTGAAGGGGAGCAAAGGCCACCATAAGATTAGTGTCTTTCTGTAAAGATAAGAAACATTTATTTTTTACATCCATATTGCCTCAGAATTCTAGCCAGGGACCAGGAGTTCATAACACTTTGTGATGGGCATGGCAAAGACCCTCAAAAGCTTAGAAATTAAGTGTAAGGTGAGAGGGAGCACATGGCTTTAGGCAGATAGCCACAGGAGTCTGAAGAAGTGGCCTGGACCCTGTTCCTCAGCAGTCTGCTCTTCAAAAAGGTTGGGTGGCACAGAAAGGGAAAATGAGAACAAAGATTTTGAAGAATAACAACAAAATAAAATGCTGTGAATGTTTCTAGTTCAGAGCATGAATTAATCAGAAATAACTCCAAATGTATGCGGACCACAGTTAGTGATTTCCAGGACGGGACCCAGGACATGGCATGGCCTGAGCCCTGAGCCTTCAGATGATGTGAAGGAAGAATTATTTTCGTCTTCCTGGGTGAAGGTCAAGACTCTCAAGGCAAGTGACACTAGGATCAGTGAACCCGTCAAGTTTAGCGTTGTGAATAAGTGCAAGACTCCCATTTTCCTGTTGTGAAGTTTGCTTCCTATTTGGGACATCCATGCCCAAAGCAAACTCTGTGAAGTTCATGGAGTTACGCTGTTTAATTTTGCTCTGGGAGATTCAAGTAAAATGCTCAATACTTGTGAAATTTTTGTGCTCAACACTTCTGTTTGTCTTCCTTGGTTTTTGGATTATTTTCCTAAAAAGAACTTTGATTTTCAGGTTGAGATTTTAAACACACAGAAGTCTGGAAATTCTAAGTTATTGTTGCCACAGCAACCAGAATTATATACACCAATTAAAGACTGTAAGTGTAAAAAGCACACAGAGTAATACCAATTCCTACAGAAGGAGTCTCCATTCTGGCTAATAAGAATCTTTTCTTGAGTTTTTGTGGCATTATGTGAATAGAAACAGAGATGCAAATAATGACACTTCTCCAAACCAAAAGCCTTCCAATTAAATTACTGTATAAACTTTTTGTTGTAGAATTTTCTACTTTTCCTGCTATATTATCCATGATTTTGGACTTAGCAGACAGTCGTCCCTTTCCCCAAAAGCTGGAAATCTAAACATACGAAAAAAGAACAATTCATCTTGAATATTAAACAATGAGATAATTTAGATTCTAATTATCTGTGGTTTAGTTCTGCAAATCTGATTAAAGAACTTGTGTAGCACTGAAACTTCGGAAACTTTGGCTTCTCCTTAGAGCAAAGTCTTACATATAAGAGCATGCTAACACTGGACTGATTAATTTGTTTCATAGTGGTTGTCATCAATTTATCATCCTGCACCTAGAACTGGTAGACAGCTATGATTAAAAAAATTACTTCTATCTCAAAAATTGGAACACAATTTTTTGACAAAGAAACTGCATGCACAGGACTCATCTTACTAAATCAGTCTCTGGAAGACCATGTCCCTCTCCACTGACCGTAAAACAGTCTGGCTGACAGCCTGGGACCAGAAGCCTAGCTTTTACCCACTAAATTTAGGTGAGATTAATTCCTTTTTTTTATGGATGATGCACTACTTTTCTTCTATTGTTGGAAGCAAGGTTTGCTTGAAACTGACCTCTGAGACTGGCCTCTTGGTGCAACCCCAGGAGAGCTGATGGGCTTTAAAGAAAGATGAAGCCACTGGGACATTATGAGAACCCCTAACGAGTGGGCATTTGACGTTCCCATTACCTGCCCTATAAAATGGGAAGGAAAAAAAAATATTTTGATTTTCAGGACCTTTAAGCTAACAACATGGTCAAGACGGGCATCACAGAAGGGATGTGCACGTGAAGAGGTGACACGCTAGGGATCACCTAGTTCGCTCCAGGTGGTGTGACATCCCCACATGGTGCCTTGCAGGTTATTCAGGCCACATAGTGCATTAGCAGCTTATACTGCTTCATTTTGTTTGTGAATATACACTTCATTACATGTGTACATACATGCCACCATTGAGCAATTAAAGCTGCTGAAGACGACAGGCCTCACTGTAATAGTTTTAAGCTTTGCTCTGTCATAACTGAAGGAGAAAAACTGGTTTTTAAATGTGGAACAGTGATAAATAATAAATGTTAACATTTCAAAGAAAATTATTAATCAGTCAAAGGAAGCAATGTGTCTAGGTTTCTGGCACAAAATATTAATGGATTTCAAGGCCAGGACTGTACTTCTGAAAATGATGGGGCTTGGCATCCACTAAATTTCACCCAAATTGTCATTTCAGAGTGTTTTGTTTTTCTTTACCATGAAATGACACACGACATCAAAACTTTGTAAAATAACTGCAGTTATGTAAAATTTGCTAACATTCAGCCACTACTTCCGGGTTTTATGGATCATCACATCTTACCCTGTTTCTAGTAACATGTTTATTTATACTCCTTGGGGAAACACTTGTGCCTCCTAATCAAATAAATCCGATAAAATCAATTTCACATGCAAATCAAAGGAATGATGGAAGATATTTCACTTCCAAACCATTTGAAGCCTTAAGGCCCCATGCACCAAGATGCCAGTCTGTGCTTTCAAGTATTGCTCCTAAGATTTCCAAGAAGGTGGCGATCCTCTAGGTGGATATTTAGCAGTATCCAACTGCTGGCAGCTTCACCTGTTGCCGATGGGAAACATCGTTTGCTCTGAATCCCCTTTTTGTGGTTACCCTGGAGTAAAGGAAAATCACACGAACAAAACCACACACAGACACTAGACATGCAAACACATACAGAGAGGCTGGTAAGATAACCCCCATACTGTTTTTAGACTGTGCCCATGTTTCATCTCTCCCATGACCTATACTTTTTCTCTCACACAGATGCACACCCAAGGATAGGAGTCATCTCACTTATCTTTATTCAACTAAAAATTGTCTAGTCTAAACTGGTTATCTAGGTTCCCTCTAGAGTCTGTGCAGGGAGAAAAAGCGAGAGGCAGGCACATCCAGAGGGCAATTCACTCACCTGCATTAGACACTCAGGATGGGATGAATCAGCCTTTAGAAATGCTCCTCTCTCTCCTTTGGCTGGAAACGGAACATAGACAACCTGCCTGGAGAAGATAATTAACTCATAAAGTTAAGTAAGGTGATTCCCACTCCGTGTCTAGGTATATCCTGCTTTTGTGTTGTCCTTCGTTGGGATTTATCATGCTAGCAGAAGAGACAAATCTTTCACTAAGACAAACCAGCAGAGTGGTTGGAATCTAATTTGAGCTCATACTGCACCTTTTTGCTAGCTAGTGTTTGGAAAGCATCCTGAAATTTTCATGCACCAACATGTTTCCCGCTTCAGGTTAGAACTGGAAGTGGTGAAATAGCACAAGAAAATCAACCTCAGCTCTGCTGCAAAGCAGCTCCCATGAGATTTCTTCTGAGGCTGAAAAAGTAAAGGACGTTGGAATAGCTCAGTCAAATTCTGGGCAACTGTCCGCACTTTGTGGTGAAGCAAACAGAGCAGAGCACTTGTGAGATTCTTCACAAGACTGCCTAAACATCTTTTGAAACTGCAGACTAAGTAGAGTATATAGTAGACCAGCTACAGTGCAAGATAGGGCATATAGAGAACACAAGGCTCAGTGCATTAACTCTCTGTGTAATTCATGGACTTAGTCATCATTTACTACAGCTCTAAAGAGGCTACCGATAGCCCCCTCAGGAATTAGCACTCGCTCTGCGCTCGTAGAGTAGCATTCATCCAGTTAAGGCCCAATATACCTCTCACAGAAGATGAAGCAGAGTGTTATGGAGATGGAGTGTTGTTTAATATGTGGCCCCACGCTGCACACTATTCAAACACTTTCTGGAGACAGGACTGCTCCTTTCCTCCTGCAATTCCAGACAGTGCTCTGTACCGGGTAGCTAAACACACTGCAGCAGCAGCACAGAGGTATAAAGGTCAAAATCTCCACTAGCCATGAGTGCCCATTCTAAGGCACCAAACACCTGACATTTTCAGAAGATACAGCACTATATAGCATTTGCCATGTAAAAGGAACAGACTTTGTCAATTTAACTTGTGACAGTGAATCCACAGAACTTCTAAAAAGCAGACCTTGGATGCTTTATCCCAGCTAAATGTTTAGAAAATGGGACAAAAGAAAAAGAAAAAAAAAATTTTTTTAATGAGCTACAGTAAAAAGTTTGGTTTGAATGTCTTGCTTGGCATGAAAAGAGAATGTAATGGCAGAGACAGAGATTTCTTCATATCAGTAGATAAATGCCTTAATTGCAAGTCTTTCCTGTTACTGCAGTTTATGCTTTGTTTCCTGCATATCCCCCCATTTCTGCAAAGGTCCTGCAGAAGACATTTCATTAAACAAACCTTTTACCTTTCACTCTTTGCACTACTCCCTATATTTTAAATGGAAAGCTGAAGAAGGTTTCAAGACTTCACCTATAATCTTTTGAAATTCTGCTCCACAAATCTTCATGAAAATACAGTCTTGCAGTTGGTTTTTTTTGCTTAATGTCTCCCTTTCCAGCCAGAGAAGAAGCTCTCAATGGGACTGTCTAGCTTCCCAAAATTCTTTCACTGTCCTTTTCTTCTTTCACTCTTCAAAATCCTTCAATAATTCATCTTGTCCTTCTCCCAGATTTAGTATAATCTAGACTTTGCCTCATTAGGCTAGGAAAAAATCCTTCCTCATTTAAGATTGAAAGTAAAGTTTCTCAAGACAATTGGTTAGGGAGTCACAGCCATCAGTGCTGCAATTTAATATCAGAGCTCCCTTTAAATAAATTGTCATTACAGCTTTTGGGTTAAGAGGTTCAGAAACTGAGCTGTACAGTTCACGTTGTCCAATTACCTTAACTTGAAACTAAATAAAATCCTCAAATTTTATAAAACGGAGCAAATTTGCAAAGTGCAACTTAAAGGTGCAAGGCTGCCTTATCCCAGTCTGATGGGAAAGCTCTTGGACTGATGGTCATCTCTGTTTTGTAGGAGAAGAGGACTATACACTGCTTAATGAGAAGTGAGGTGTCCATGGCATACTTTGGTCACTTCTCTATTAACAAAGCCAGCCTATGTCCTTAGTGGTTATCATCACTACCAATGACCCAATTGGAAGAAAAGCTGGAAATTGATTTCTAGCTTCAGTTCTATTTTCAAAAGAAAGGACATTTCTAGCCTCTTTCTTTGTGATTAAAGCCTTCGACGTGCAAGCTGCTAGAAAACTGATGTAACCAGATTGTCAGGATGGAAAGAAACAAGCAGCTGGGATCTCCATCTGCTGCAATAAGGAGCTAAACTAAAAATCCTCCCAACGTACTCATCTGAGGTAAAATAAGTCAATAAAACTGTATTTTTGTCCACAGAAACACCCCACAAATTCCTTCCTTTTCCTCTACTTCCCTTTACTCTACCCCTTTACAACACATTTAAACCAGTAACATCTGATAGGGCCAGGGTTTTTAGCCAAGTCCATGGTCTGCTATATGAACAAAATTCATAGCACGTAATTTATGTTTAGTGTCAAGGGCATAATTTGCCTCATTGTCTTCAACAATGCTACACAAATGTGTCAATTGTGGTTCTTCCTCTGATCTGTCGATAGTTCCCACAACTGCCACTCCAGTATGATGGAGTCACTGGTGTCACTGAAGCAGCATTAGGCATTTGGTGCAGTCTCTTCCTCTCGAATGCTAGTCAGCAGTATGAATAAACAGTAACACACCAGTTCTGCTGCCTGTGACTCCAGAAACTGAGAAATAGGGAATATTATTTTAAACAATAGTTTAAAATCTGATAAAAGAAAAGATTGATTCAGATGAGAAATGTCATTTCATTTTAGGATTGGAAAAAACAAAGAAAACCAGAAGGGAATTAAGAGTTTTAGACATGTATAATTTAAAAAAGGAGGTAACTCTTAATATTTAATATCAATAAATTTGAAACTGAAGTCATGTGGCATTTCTGCCTTTGTTATTTTTAATTACTTTCTTTTTTTATATAAATAATACATTTAGATTCTCTGTAAGTATAAACTATTTCTGCTTTTCTACTTCTTGATCTTGTTTTGGTGTTCTTTCTTCTTATTATTTCAGTTCTTATTTTTTGAATATTTGAAACTTCAACACAACTCAGGGGATGCCCTCTTATTTAGACTATTCAACTTTAATATTTTTTTTACAGAATGGAAGCTTAGAATGGAAGATATTTCTTTTTAAGATATTAACCATAGCAATCATTTGATTACTCTATATGTTTACATAAGGTTACATCAAAATGCTTACGACAGAGACAAAATACTAAATTTTCTCCAGGTAAAACATTTTATAATGCAAAGCATTACTATTTTAACACAGAAAACATTTTGATTGCAGTAATTGTAATCTACAAAGGCCCTCTCCCTGCTTCTTAGCTCTCAAAACAATTTTTGTATTTGTTTTGTAAGCAGAGAAAAGCAGAGAAAGTACACAAGGTAGAAACAAAAGAAGAAAGTGGGAGCAGTGTGCTGCTTCAGGGTACATACATCTTTATACAAACAAGCAAAAGAAAACCAAGGTGCCCGAGCCATCCTGTTTTGAGGAGTCTTGGCTACAATGACATTCTGCTTTGTTTGACAAAAAAATGGTAATTATTCCCACGTATTCTCTCATCAGTGTACTGGGTGTTGTCGACACCTCACAACAGACATGGACTATGTCCATAAGATCGTGGCGTTATGGCTATGTAAGTTCACAAACATCAGACTAACGTAGTTCCGCACAGGATGCGTAGACCTTGATGCCATGGTTTCAAAATATTTTTCAAAGTACAGCTGCTCATGACGATCTTCCCACGGGGCTTGGTTTCCCCTGGTTTTTCCGCATATCCAGCAGCTTCAGCTACACACCTTCCTCAAGTACTTTATCTTTGAAGGAGTGTTTAAGGATCAGCACTTTGTATGCATCCACCAATACTGAGAAAAAGCATCAGCAGGCAGCCCCTGTGTAAACCCTTAGTACTATGCGGTCTACATTTTGCCAGGCACCATCAGCCACATCCTCTGCCCAAAAGCCTGGTGGTTGGGTGGTAGACGTGACCCACCAGGCTCTGCAGCAGCGTGCCCATGTCTCCACTGCAGCGCCATTTGTGGAGCCTACCAGCCACCAGCCCCTTGACAAGACCACAGGCAACGAGCACAGCTGAAAGGACAAAATGACAAAAAAAAATCCCAAAGAGGCAGCATTACACCATGGCTTATTGACTATGGTAAAAACAAGTTTAAGGGGTATAAAAAGCAAGCAGAACTCTTCTGTCTAGCGTTGATGGCGCACTGAGGGTCTTTTTTTTAAAGTGCTCTTCAGATTTGGTGCATGAATTATCACCTCTAATAGCTGATAATTAAACCACTTCAGCAAAGCTGTGAATTAGAGAGGACTAGCAATAAAATCTCAATCTCACCTGGCAATTATTTTGAAACTATGCTCCAAATAACCAGATAAATAAATCTGTCTACGTCACAGGCAATTCTCTGCAGACTGACAATTCCATAAATAAACACACACACACAGATGCACACTTCCATAGCCACATCTATATGTATAAGCCTCAGTGAAATAAGGAATAGGTCTTAAAATCAATTGAACAATCAAGGAGAAGAATATGATAAAACTAGAGACGGACGCAATGACCTCTCTTGAACACTGTGTAACTGGCTCAAGAACATAATACAAAAGGCTAGATTAAAAAAAGAGCTAATAAGCAGATATTTTTCATTTATGGAATCTGAAAAGCTATCTGGCAATCCTGCCCATTGTTCTGTTTTAGAAGTAAAACAAACTGTTCTAGAGAAAAATACTGATTTCACCATTAAAAGAAAACTACTCATTCATAAATATTAAGTGATGATATTATCTCTTTCCATGACTGCTTTCTTATAGGCAACAAAAGAAACATAATCCACATCCAGGAAAACAATAAATAGCTTTAGCAGCTACAGAATCTACTCATCCAACACATCTCTTAAATGGAAAACTGGAAGGACATTTTAGGAAGCTATCCCACTATGGAAAAAAGTAACAGCACCCTATAAAAGACTCTGCAGTGCCACAGACAAAATTCTACAGATCTAGAAGGGACAGTATTAAGTATTTCAAGACTTTTGATCACATGAAAAATTCCCTCTGTGTTTCTTGTCTTCTGAAAAAAAGTTTTTGTGCTCTATAATTGAAGGATAAAACAACAAAAAAAAAGCCTCATACTGTAGTGTGAGAACTTTCGTGTTCATTAGGAAGCTTAACATTCAGAATCTTGTAATAAAATTATGGGTTAGAGCTCAGAATTTCCCTGTACTCATCCTTCCTTAGAAACCAGGAGCTTTGGAGATAGAGTGCCTTTAGGTAAGGAAGTGAAACACTGTAAAATTCTTGATGGTTGACAGCGAAGTGGTAACAGTTAATTTGCAATCAGGTCCAAGGGCCTCTTTCAATATCTTTACCCTCTTCTCAAAACTATGAAATTTGCATTATAATTATAGTATTCAAAACCTGCTGACTTTCAAAAACTGTTGTGAGTTTTGACCTGACTTATGTTTCCATCTCTTCCATCCAAGTATGATTGATAAAAAAATTTGTTTGTTTTTATTTACACAAAAGATGATCTCTTCCTATAGTTACATAATCCAGGAACTGGAGCTGCAAGAAAAGCACTAAGTGTGGAACCACGCAAAAAGAGACAGTGAAAGAGAAGAGGACACTAGGGCCACATGCAGGAGTAAATTAAGAGGGGAGAGAAAGGTGTCCACTGTTAAAAACATGATATTCATAGTGCAGAAACATTTGAAAACACTTTCTGGGGGGAAAACTTTATCATCAACCCTGAAAAAACTAGTCACTACAGAACTGGGAAGATGAGGTAGAATCAATCCTACGCAAAAGCTCAGTCCCAACTGGATGATGTCATTTGTAGAGGAAGGCCTTTTGGACCAGAATAAAACATTGATCTACTTTGCCTCCACATGAGACTACCCTCTGTCATTGTGCTACATATTTTTTCCCTAGAAATACTTGAGAGAATTTCTTTTTGCTCGTTATAGGCATACAAAAATTGCCCCAGGGCAAACTGTAGCAGGGAGTAGAATTGAGAAAGGAAGCAAAAAACATAGGGATGGGAATATGCATGGACAGAGAGAGAGATAAACTAGGATTATATTAGTTTCACTGATTTCTCTTGAGTTATTCCTAATTTGCCCAGCAAGAAGAATGTCAGGCCCAACAATTCATAGCTATTATTTGATTCAGAAATGTCAGTGCAGAAGGGAACAGTGCCAGTGAATAAAGCATTTTCCCTAATGAATACATACATATCATTAGGATTGAACTCTTTATTTTATAATCAGTACAGTCACTAAAATTAAATATAAACCCAAATGCTTCGGATAAAGCCATCATCACTTATGATAGTCATGTTTCGTGCAGTAGCTTTCATTATAGTGTAGGCAAGCAATGCCTTTGTTTTTGCAGTACCAAAACCTCCCACTCTATAATCTACATCAGAATCAAGGAGATAGATAGATAGAATTTTTCAAAATTTCTCCGGAGCTGACAAGGAGAGAACAGCAACAAGAAGAGCAAACAAAGAACATTTCAGTTTCGAAAAGCTCCTGCAAATTTTGATTTGTTATGAAAGGCATGTTTCAGATAAGTCTAGTGCATCTGGAAGAAGTTTTTGACTGGAAAAATCATATTCTTATAGAATTTGGATATATTTAAACATTTTAAATCCAAAGTCATAATTCAAGCATATACTTGTTCTTGTGAAGAATGAAGAATGAAGCAAATGCAAGTTGTAAAGTTATGCAGCTTCTGAGGAATTTTTTGTCTGTGTGTGGAGGTTTTGTCCAGGAGGAAGGCTGCAGCCTGTTTTCACTATATTAGTTCCACAACTTTGGTGCAAGAAGCAGTATATGGAAGACCCTCTGGTGTCATCGTTTAGTTGCTTCCTGACAAGCAGTCTACCGTTATTTAACTCACTTTCCCCTTTATCAAATGCTCTATCCATTTCACAGATTAATGGGTTTTATACCCATATTATTATTTTATATTTCATGATACTGTCTCATAAAATAGCAACTCAAAATTTAAAATAAAAGAGGGTAAGGTGAAAAAAAAAGAAAAAGTGCTGAAAGAAAAAATGTTCCAGACAGGTCTACTGGTTTCTGTCCTGGTGTCAAAAAACCAAGCACACACAATGATGACAAAGTAACATTATAAAACAAGGTACATGAAAGGAATCCCTGATGAAATTTATGCCAAGAAAATATGACCTCAGATAAGACGCGCTAATATAAAAATTAACTGCACTGGTAAATTAGACAGAGATTGATAGGTTTTACAAATGGAACAGTGAAAAGTGAGGTGGATAGTGAGATGGCAAAGTCAGTCCTAAGCGGACTGTGAGAAGTTGCAGACGGATCTCACAACACCGACCATCCAAGTGGTTAAATATAAGATTAAATTCAGTGCCGCTAAGTTCAGTGCATGTGAGAAAACCAATTTTAACGACATGTATACTTCAAGAGCCTCTAAATTACCTAATAACCCTCAGGAAAGAGATTTTAGGCTCACTGTGAATGCTCTTGGAAAATGTCAGCTCAGTGCCTAGTGATGGTCAAAAGAGCAAACAGCATCATCTGAATTGTCAGAATAGGAATAGAGAGCAAAGCAGAACAGAAAATATTATGCTGCTGTAGAAATCAATGGTGCACCCATTTCTTGAATCCTATGTGCAGTTTTGGTCCCACTATTACAAAAATGATAGAGTAGAGCTAGAAAAGATGCAGAAAAGGGCAATAAAAATCAGATTATTGCATGGCTTTTTTGGGAACAGAGACTAAATAAGGTATGACTTTTCAAGCAATGAGTAAGGGGAAATGCAATAGAGGTCTATAAAATCAGGTTTGCCAGAGAGAAGTTGCAGGGACAACATATATTGGCAACATGTGCCACGGGTCATACAAAAATATTATTAGACAGCAGGCTTAAACCTAACAAAAGGAAGTACTTTTTCAAACAACACATAAATTGCAAAACTCATGGCCACAGGAAGTTCTGAAAGCCAAAAATATAAATTGGTGAGGGATTAGACTGGTTTTTAAATCCAGCAGTATGGGTGCGACCTCCAACTAAGACAGTCCCCAGGCTGCTGATTGCTGGGAGGCAGGAAGGCAAGGCTGGAGAGGGTGATATTTTCCTCTCTGGCTTGTAAACAATAAAAAGCATTACTATGCATTTGCATTCTCTCTCTGGAAACACCACCTATTAAAATATTCCTGTTCCCTTTAAGGCAGAAAAGCTAAATATCTGGTTCTTTAGTTCCTTTTCAGGCTGAAACTGCCTTATGCTACTGCCTCTCACAGAAACAGGGATAGCGGAGTAAATGGACCTTTTGGTTCTTAAGTTCTTGCTGAATATCTGGTAAAACAAGGCTCAAAGAATCACAGCTTCCTTAATTGTTTTTAAACAAATACTGAAGGGAAAGTAACATCCATAGTGCATCAAAGTACAACTTTCTTAAAGTATCATATAAGAGTTTTCTTCCTTGTCATGTCAACTTCACCAGTTTTTTATGACTTACAGAAGCTTTGTATCAGTCACAGAAAACGCATCTGAATTGTGTAACTCAAAATGTTCTGGCATTATACAGCAGATAAGTCTAAACTCAAGAGCTAGAGAAAAGGACAGCAAAAAAAATGTAATATCTTTCTTAATGGTATCTTCAGGTAGTTTTACTTCAAGTGCCCTGTAATGTCTTGTTTTTGTCTGACATAAAGTTGCATAGCCAGAAATACCTTTAGAAATGGTGTCAGAAAACCATTTTTTTAGCTTTCCTGTTACCAAAAGAACAAGAACTTATGATTTATATTTCCATTTCTGGAAGTATATGGTACTGCCTATGCTGTTCATAACATCAGGTAAATAACAGATCATCTGCCATTTCTTTAGTGTTCTCAATATACTGATCTTGATGGAGACCCTAATGGATCCTAACAGTACTTCTGCAATAAATATGTCCTACTAGTATCTGCTGTATGTTGAGTTTCCCTGCTTTAAGATCTTACTGTACTTTTTCAAGTCCAGCAGCTATAGAGTCTGGACACCAACCCAGCTGAGTGTCCTGCGTACAGCAAGTCTGGAGAGCTCATTAGGGAAAGCTTGCAGGGAAACCATTGGAAGGAGGCAGAGGTAACTGTCTGAAAAAGCATTTATTTCTGGGCTGAGGTTGGAACGCAGCCTCTTCTATAACAGCTGAAACAGTTGCTTATGCAGGTCTATGTGTAAATTAATTGTGTTAACTTAGGAAAATGTGTACTGAAATGCTGTTGTACTTAGAAACTATCTTTATATTTCAAACATTTTTATTATCTAATAATCAACAAGGAACGATATTTTTTTCTTTTGTTTTCCTCTAAATACAGCTTTGCAGAGGTGGAGGTACTGAGCAAGCAATAATCAAGATGAACATTAAAGTTTTGGAGAAATGCTGGGTTAGCTGCAGATTTCCTCTATATCTGCCTATGGAGAGCTGAATGGGGAGAGCACTGCCCTTCTGGGTGCAGTTCAGTGTCGGACTGGACATTTGAGCCCTGGAATGTCTCACTTCTGCTGTCCCACTGAAACCTCATGGGATGATCCATACCTCCAAGTTTATACATCTATGGTTTGCACAGCCGCTTCTGAGCAACTCTGCATTGTTAAAGCAGAGACACAGACACTTGAGGGGCACAATTCATCTCACACATTTTAGTTGTTTACCTGAGGTTGAGACGAATTACACTCTAAAAGCAACTATTTATTTCTACTGACTTTAAAGGAAGTCTGGATGACTTGCTCAGTTATAGCCACCTGTAGTGTAGTGCCTAGTTAGGTGAGACGAATCCCCCCAATTTCTCTTGCTTGCTTTCCTGCCAAGACTACAGCCACCAAATCCCTACTTCAGTTTCCTATGTCCGTATTCTCTTCCCTGGGTGAAACTGAAGTGTCCCAGCCCTGTTTTTACTGTGGGCCTTGCTCATGAGACACAAAACCTCAATGGCTATGTCCCTATTTTCACTCTCAGCTCCACAGATGTTAAGCCACAATCTTCACCTGCTTGTCTGAACTCAGTTACATTAGATTTGATGCTAGTTGCATTGGTTCCCTCACATGTTTTCTAGGTGGCTGCCTATGCCAATAAAAGAGACAACAGGCTGCCCTGTAATCACTCCTATTCCCCAGGGGGGCTGGTTAGACAGGATCTGCTTTTTCCTTTCCTCAGAGCATAATTCTTCTGCCTTTAGTTATGGACACAGTCCCAGTAGTGTCCAGGAGAATTATTCCCTTGAGTTAATACTACAGAACCCCTGTTTCACTTCTCTTTAATCATGCTAATCTTCATCTTTTATTCACTAACTGGTAACAACGGAATTGCAGGCTCTGCCTTACCTTCATCTAAATCTTAAGCAATGATATGTAATCCATTTAGAAATTCTACAGAGATGGGAGATTTAACTCTTTATTAGTGATGCCGTAGGTGAGTTAGTCATCTGGTGATTCACAAATCAGTAAAGAAAAATCTGATAGGCAAAACCTTTTTTTTTTTCCCATTGTCATATTTTTCTGGCTTGGAAGTAATTTCTTGTCCTGCTTTGTACAATACTGAAAGTAAAACTGATCTCCAGACATCACAGCATTTCACTGGGTGGCAGAAACAAACAGGCTGATTTTTAAACTGCTGCTATGGCTATTCTGACGGTCTGTCAGGAAGGCAATACTATACAACACCTATATGACTGATTATACCTCAATCCCTCACCAGACAACCAAACAGATGTCACCACCAAGGATGCCTAGTGGCTGCTGAATAATGTTTCTGCTGCAGTGACATGGCCTCAATCAGGAAGAGAGGGGATTTTCTCAGGGAGGTAATTACTTCTTACTGATATGAAATCTGGATGCCGAAAACAGTGAGGCTCCTAAACAGTATGGTAGAGGGAACAAATTTAAAAAGAATGGAGGCATCCAACCTTACCTACAAATAGTGAATATAAGCCTAGCAACAAATATTTTGCAGAACTAGGCTGAACTCTATTTGAACAAATACGTTCTCAAAGTGCCGGGGATGACAAATACTGTATTCTTGACTGCGCTAACACATTATTCAGTCAACACAACACATTTGAGTGAAGAAATGCTCTTTGCTTTGAGCTGATATGCTCAAAGGAATGTTACCAAGACTCAGGCATGGCATTGAAATATATTTCTAGTATGTTTTGCATAAGCCATTTCTAAGGAAGAAAAAAGCTTCTGAAATACGAAATTTATACTAAAAACAATGAGTGTGTTGATGGTTTCGTGACTTATTGCAGAATTAGAACAGTAACCTGTGTGTTTTCCCACCTCCTTGAAATGCACTGTGATAAACATGCTGTTACTGTTAATGATAGTGATATGTAGTCCGTTCACACAAGAAGAAATATATTCCACATATGCATTCATCACAGCTTTAATAAGCTCTGGAAATAAAATGGCATTCTTACCTCCATGTAGTCAGGTTTGTAGTCTAGAGACAAGAGCAGCATTTTAACTATCTGCTGAGTCTCTACTTCGTTTCACTGTATTGCAACTTTGAAACCTCTTTTTCTCTGTCTGACCTAGCATGGATTTTTGTTTCCTGAGGATGTTTTTTTTCATTTTTAGCCTCTCAATAAACTCAATATGGTCAACAGTTAAATGTGCAAGGTTTATTTATTTATTTAGTACTTTGGCTAAGTCCCAGGTAGCTTTTAAAACGTAAGTTTTACTACTTCATTTATACTCAAAACACCTATTATTATTTACAAGGGTTTGGGCTAGAGCTGTTGAATATGAATGCCTAAAACATCATGCATAAATCTGTACTGAGCCCCCCCATAAAGAGACTGACTCAGAGGAGGGAAACTTCCTCTAAAGACAAAGGCTGTGATCAAATCCTACCCATAGGAATAAGCACATAAACTCCCTTCAACTACACTGGAGTGACTTACCCAGCTCACACCAAATATCTGTGGCAGAACATGAAACAAACATTCCAAGCCTTAGAAATTCCTGGTTCCTGCACCATGCTTTTTAGAACAACAGATTTTTTTTTGTTTTTGTTTTTGTTAATATTTTTCATATGAATTGCAATACTTAAAGAGAAAACAGTCCCTCAAGGTATTGCACCCCAGACAGTTTTGCATTGTTGAAGAAACCTGCCTCTCATATAGCACACGAAGACTGTTGCTGCTTTTGGCCCCTCTGTTGCCTGTGCAGCACTTTGGGCTCCATCTGAGCTCCATCTGAGGCAGGGTGATCAGAGCTGGTGGCCGAGCAAGGAGCAGGAGCCCACAGTGCGTCCAGACACTGGGAACAATACAGACTGCCGGAGCCTCAGCTCCTCTCTGTGAAAGCACTAGATCCACTTGCTGTGGTCTTCCTGGCATTGCTTGCATCATGGAGAGGTCAAGCCATAGGTTGCTCTCTTTTGCCCCAGTTGCTCCCAGGCTGTGGTGATCATTTCTGGAGACAATCCCTACCCACTCCATTTTATATTCCGGACACACCAACCACAGCATTTTGTCTGCCTTTATCTCACAAAAATAAGAGATAAAGGTGTCCTTGAAAACTAGGCTCTGAATAGGACCAGCCATCCTTTTAGGGGAGCTTTGTACCTCAAAAAGGCTGAAGGATCAAGAAACTGAGACAAGGGAAAAGAAGGCCTGAACCAGACTATATAAAGGCCTGATTTATTTTAGCGTTGACTTAAACTGGCTTTGCACCAGGCCCAAATTGTACAGGGTTGTTCGATGAATCAGATACTTAAACGAAGCCAACTGAGAGGACCTGAAGAGGCTGTGCGCAGGAGACATTGCCAAATTCCACACATATAGCAATGTGTAAAGTTAAGAGGCCAAATGCTTCTTCAGAAAAAAACATGGACAGTTTGTAGAAAATATGCAGCTTAAAGCCGATCTGTTTTACACACTAGGCATGAATATTTTGTTTAACTAGCACAGAGGAAGCCTACAGCTATCTAACTGCAGATCTCTCAGCTCATCCGCACTGATTAAGAACCAGACAGTGATAAGACAGGGGCCAAAGACTGGTCTTTCAGCTAAGACTTGAAAGGCTGCGTGCCTTCTTGTTAGCATTGCATGAGCCCTGATGGTGTGATGGAGAGGAGCAAGGAGCATCTGTCAGTTTAGACTGCATGTCCAGGCACACAAATAGCACAAGCATTGAACTATGAGTGTGACAACAGGGAAGGCTGAGTCCAGCTTTTACGTCCCTGCTGTAGGCCCAAGGGAACCTTGGGCATAGAAGGGCAATGAAGCTGGCGAAGGACCTGGAGCACAAGTCTTATGAGGAGCAGCTGAGGGAACTGGGGTTGTTTAGCCTGGAGCAGAGGAGGCTGAGGGGAGACCTCATCGCGCTCCACAACTACCTGAAAGGAGGTTGTAGCGAGGTGGGTGCTGGTCTCTTCTGCCAAGCAACTAGCGATAGGACGAGAGGAAATGGCCTCAAGTTGCGCCAAGGGAGATTTAGACTGGACATTAGGAAAAACTTCTTCACTGAAAGAGTGGTCAGGCCTTGGAACAGGCTGCCCAGGGAAGTGGTGGAATCACCATCCCTGGAAGTATTTAAAAGATGTGTAGATGAGGTGCTTAGGGACATGGTTTAGTGGGTATGGTAGTGTTGGGTTGACGGTTGGACTCAATGATCTTAGAGGTCTTTTCCAACCTTAATGATTCTATGATTCTATGATTACCTTTTCCAGGGTATTTTTAAGGGTGTCACAACTCCTCCTCAAGTCCCTTAGGAGCATGTCCTGCCACCCTCTTCTGAAGATCTCCAGCAGGTCCCACAGAGGGGTCGCACCGGGTCACCCTCAGGCATATGTCAGTGTGGGGCTAGCTACAAATGCTGAGGTGTTGGGAAAGAAAGGTCCGCACAGCATTGGGATCATCAATGTCTTGAGGCCACAACTTTGTCTGCTTGTAGGTGTGCAGCAGTCATTGTAGACTTGGACATGTTGCCAACATATAGTGCCACCAGAGTTTATTTTGCACTAACTGTGGGCTTACTGTCATATACATACTTCAGTAAATATCTATTTACTTCTAGTAAGTATCTGTTTCAGTAAACATCTACAGCAGATTTCTACAGTGAATGCCATTAAGATAGTTGTGAATCAGTGAACCAGAGTCTTTATTGCTTCTGCTACAAACCTGGTAATGAAACACGTTGTCTTTACTAATACCAGCACAGCAAGGCTGTTGAAGAGTTGATAATGAACTTTTAGTCTTTATTCACCAATAAAGAAATTATAACTTGACAGGGAAGAGAAAGTATAACTTGACAGTAGCCATTACTTGAAATTAGAAGCTGCATCTCCAGAAGACCTTTTCACTCTGTGAGCAGAACAATTTTAGGTTTTATGCAACACTGTCCTACCCTCGAGCAGATCAACACTCCTGCCCAGCTTGGTGTCGTCTGCAAACTTACTGAGGGAGCACTCGATCCCCTCATCCAGATCATTGATAAAGATATTGAACAATATCTTCTTCGGAAGAAGTAAACTTTTGTTTTTTCAGACTAAGTAGTTTTTAAATTGTAGATTAAGGAAAACAATTATCAGAATTAAAGAAAATACAAACTTTTTATGAGAGATCATGTCCTTCTGCAAGGAGGACCTGAATCTTGAGCAGCAACAGAACTGTTACCCCTGTAGACAGCAGTACACTAATGCATACAATGAAAATTGCAGTTGCCTAGCTGACAGAGCTAAAACCTCACATGATGTTAGCTGGTTTGACTTAAATCCCAGTTTGGACAGTTAACAGGAAAGAACATTAAAATTATGGTTCAATGATTTCTATTCTTTGTGTTCTTCTGAAAACAGATTTCCTTCTGGTGTTTACCAAAAAAAAAATTCAATAATTCGAAGCAGGTATTTCCAGTAGAGACAGAAGAATATGGATGTCATCATAAAAGGTGCTGTTAAAATGTCATCTGACTAAACATAAGTCCGTGTTCAAAAAAGTTCATTTAAATTGAAATAGGTGCTGGGAAGGGCATTAGGATCAAGGCAGAGGAAGTTTCAAATTTCCTGATGGTTCTCCTTTTTAGATGAAATGACTAAGATGATACACATCTAAAGAACAAGAAATTCAAGGGGTTTTAAGGAGTTAAAGAACATTTGTGGTACAGATCCCGATGACACAATCTGTGAAAACTTTGCTTTGCCTGAGTCGTAGACCAAGTAGTTAAAATGTGACTCAATGAACTGAGGGGGCTTCCTGCCTGTTGTTACTATTCTTTATTATTTGCTCAGTGCTGACAGGGCGTTCTTAACCGTGCATGACACAAAGACGGCCCCTTTGCTAGAGTAGAGGGGGCTTGTAAGATTTACATCTGTAGTGTACAACTGATACTCGTACACTGTTATTAACTCTATTCTTACGGGCTTTGCATACAATGGAGAGTTATTAGGAGGGCTTTGAAAGAGAAGTTGTGGGTAATTTGGCAAACTGTGAATGGGAATTTGGGTTCCTGCATGTTTTCCATGCATATATTCCATGCCCATGTCTACCCTTCTTTCCTCATTAATCTAATTTCTTTCTGATTGTTCTTTGCCCCAGAGTTTGAAAAAAAAAAAAAAAAACAAACGAGAGAGATTTAAAATTAGTTCCATCTCATCACACAGAAACTAGAAAAATGTTCCACCGTACCCGTAAAATAACAAGTTCTGTTTTTAAAAAAATAGTCTTAAAAAACCGCTGAAACTTCCTAGCTTCATCTTTTTTCATGAAGCCACTGTTTAATTTACAGTAAGTCGAGAGGCAGGAGGGATGATAAAGTTAAGCTCATGCTGTTGAGAACAATTATCCTGGCCCAGAGACATATGTAGCCCCAGAAGGTTGAACAGACCACCGTAGCTTAAAGGCACTAAGATAAAAGGGCACGTGCTGCGTGGGCCCAGTGGGAGCAAGGCCACAGCCTGCAAACAGAGCCCACTCAGCTTTCATTTGATTTGTGCCTCTCTCTCTCCCCCCTCTCTTTTTTAAAAAAAATTTGATTTATTTAATAAGACCCTGGTGCATTCATTGGAAAGAAAAAGAGAATGGTAGCTGGGACAGCATGACAATATCAATCTAACGTTTGCTACAGACAAAAATAGCTGGGCCAAGAATCATGGCAGCTTCTCTTTCTAAAAGATTGAAGACACTCAAGCAAGATGTAAAGTAAAATAGATGAAGTCAGGAGACATTTAGATTCTGCACCAACAGAATAGCAGCAACTATTCTTTTTTTCCCCTGTCTCATTAATCATGCTGGTTAATTGTTGGGATAATGATTTCACAAGTTCATGTAGTACACAAAAGGATTATCCTCGAACTGTGCATAGCACTTGGCGTTTACTTCTACATATGCCAGTATCTCTGCATTAAAATGTGAGGATGTTTTTCATTTTCCTTTTTCTATTGTCCAATTTTCTGGAAAATGAATTGTATGTTTTTCTCAAGGATGGAAATAAATAAAGAGAGAAAACTTCAGATAGCAATTAATAAAGGAGATCACATCTCTTTAAAAGGAAAACAGTAAAGGAGATAAAGATAGAAAAATAAAGAAAACAGTTATGTAGTTTAAGCAGCTAAGTCCTGCCTCTAAAAAAGGATTCAATCTTTTATTAGGGGTCTAGGTACTTTTTTTTTCAAAGAAGAAGCAGCGGAATTTTTAATACCTTTTGGCAGCTGAGTTCAGATTTCTAAAAATAACAGAACATCAAGACCCTTGTTTCTGTGATTTCAACCCTTACTGTCCAGAAAAATGTGATACCTATCTGTCACCGAGGCTAAAGGGAAATTGCTTCCGGACGCCTGTAAGAAACGGTGTGCCTACCTGAATTCTTAAGCACTTAATGCTTACTGATTAAAACAACTCACATGATTTTTACAAGCTGAGAGATCAATTAAATTGTTTGTTATCCCTCTCATTGTTTTTTGGATTGATAACATTTTATTACTGTTTTACTCTAGTTGCTTTTTCCCATTTGCATGTAGAATTTAAAATATCTTTTTTTTTTTCTGTTTGTTTTTTCTGAAGAATACTGCCAAACCCATCCTAAATATTGATTCCCATCTCCGAACTGTAAGAAAGATACATCAGGTTTCTCTGCACTATTCTGATCTTTCAAAACTTTGTAATCTTGCAGCAAGGTGACTTGTGAGGCACTATTTTTTCTAACAATCACCCCGAGAAAGACTGATAACATAATTTGGCAGTTCCAAACCTTCCCCTTTTAATTTTGAAAACTTACAGATTTATTCCATACAAAAACTGCCCACCAAAGGAAGAGCAGATAAAATATAAGAGAATTTGGTTTCTCATATTTCTACCATTTTTTCCACTACAAATTGATGCTTATGTGGATAAACAGTGAGTTGTTGCCACAGTAGTATTTTACGATGTCAAGCATGTACTATTTGTACTTCACTCTCTCTTCTTGGTGGAAAAGCAGCTCGGCAGTAATGCTCTCAGCTTACTCCTGTGTGCTTCGAGCTGCAATATGAGAAACTCGTTTGGGCATTTGCTTAACTGAATTTTTGTAACTCCTTCTGACAAAAATTTGGCCCTGTCTGAGGCAAAGCATCCGTCTCTCAGGGTGAGATCTTCATTTTACCACAGCAAGGAATGAAAGACTGATAAAAACACAACTCAGAATGACCTGGTTTTGTCCTCTGTTTTATAGTGGAGGCATCAGGAAATCCTTTACTTTCCTCACAGACATAAAGGTCCGTTTCACAATGCAATGCAAAAGGTGTAATTTATTTTGGAAGAGGTCTCAGAGTGCCCTGTCTCAAGCAGTGTCCCCTTTAGATGCAACCCTGGATTAAGTATCAGAATTAATGATTCAGACAGAAATAGTCTTGCCTGTTTCAGTAGTGACTCCATGTTAACCTTCCCACACAAAAAATATCAAGATGTTAATCTTTTCAAAAGGAGAAATTCATGTTTCATCTCAAAATGACAGCTTTCAGTTTGCCTCCTCACCGTCCTACTGCAGCCATCAGATCAGGGAGGACAAGCAATACTTTGTGATCAGCTGGGAGTGTCATATCACACTGGCACATCACAGTAATAAATATCTCCTCCTTCCCTTCACCCCTAAAAGTTGCATGATCTTGAATTTCAAATAAGTTTGAAACCACCGCAATCAGCACATGGGGACTCCATGAGCAGGAATAGCTAAATTATTTATTGCGAACTATTTGCTTAGCCCTGGCACTGAAGAACAGCAGAACAAATGGAATTGTTAGATGCAACACGTATTAAGAACAAAGGCTGCAATCCCATTTCTAGTACTCCATGCTTAAATTTCCCCTGTGCTTTAAAAACTGCAGTGTTAGCTTTTCTCTCTCATTAAACTGCCTCTCTTCTATATTGAATCTAACTTGTCTTTTTTTTCCATTTCAGTTTACCTAAAAATCACGAGTTCTAAAAAATTCAATGGGTATAATGAATGAAAACAGAAACAGCCTACGAGGCAGTGCATACAGTTGTACAGACACTGGACTGTTCAGGGAGGGCACCTCATCGCTGCTGTGACAATATATAACAGAGGCTATAACTCATCCAAAATGTAGAAGCTCCGCTTGCCATGCTGCAGGAAAACTGCAGTGATCATGGCTACAACACAAGCGCTGCCTTTGGAAAAGCAGCGAGCAATGAGCTGGGACCACCACACCAGCAGTCCTGCACCCACGCACATGGTCCATCCACAGTGTCAGCACAGCCTGTTTAATCAGTGCAGGAACTGCTGTTGATTTCTGAGCGTGGCATCTCCCCAGCCTTACCCCTGTACCTGAGTCAGTCTATGTAGTCCTGCTAAGCAAGACCAGCTGAAGGTGCAGAAACCTTTCTGCAGGCCCCTCGGGAAGGAGGAGCACGCTAGGTTGGCTCAGCCCCCTCTTTCTGCTACTTTTGAAGCTTTCATGCTCTGTGTTATTTTTATGCACTCCCTCAGCATCTCACAGCCAAGGCAGCGTAGCATTTCAGTCATTTAGAGCCAAGCTCTGCCCTCGCTTACACCCATGCAACTCATGGCCCTGGGAGACAAATAAATCTGCCAACAAACCATCATTCAAAGTTCCATTTCTTAAAAAAAACCCACCACCAAAACAAATAGAAGGATTTTGCAGCAAACGAAGTGTGGTCAGTCAAGTAATATTGAGCTGAGCTTTGAGTGAGTTACGAGCTAATTTGCTGTGATACAGTGCACGATGAATCTGGTAGCCTACAGAGATTTCAGCAAGCTGGGCAAGTTCTGTAGTTACTCCAATCATGAAAATAAACCACCTTATTCCACTTTTACATACAAAGAGATTCGTACTTCCTCTGATTCTCTATAACGGTCAGTGGCCATAGTTACAATGTGAAATTTCTTGGGTACAGCACACGGGTATTACCACACGTCTTCTCAGTTAAGGCATCTGAAACCCTATCCTGAGGATTCTCAGTAACACCAACGCTTTTAGAGATAAAGTTCTCTCAAGTGTCCTGCATCAAGCATCCTTCTGACTTTCTACTGAGGAAAATATCCCATTAACCTCAATAGGCTATTTTTTTACACATTTATCAAACAGTAAAGATTGTAAGTCTTACAGAACACAATATAGCAGTATGATGTCCTACTTACAAATTTATTTTTCAGTCCTTCTTAGAATAAGATTCTTTGCTAAAGAAAAAACTCAAACATTAACGTCACTGCTCTAGGTTGTTGTTACAAAGCAATGGTTTTGCTCATATAAAAGCAATCTTTGGAAATGTTCTGAGGTCTGTTTTAGGACATTCTTCCCGAGAAGAAGTGTTGTGTATCCAAAGGATGGAATAAAGCCTCAGATCAATGTTCTTTTAGCTCTTCCCAACACTAAGATATTCACATCCATTTTCTAAACAACTGCTGCAGGTTTATGCTGCAGAACAAAGGGGATGAGAAGCGTGGCCGTTCCCTGCTGAAAGCTACCAGGAGGTCACACCAAGCTCCACAGGTGTGGAGCGAAATACCTCCTGCTTCAGATTAGCAGGTGTGTGCATGGAAAGACTCTTTGGTTCAGCTCACTGGTTATTGCTGGTGTCTTCAGTGCCAGTTGCATACTGACGTGGCCAAAAAGAAGAGCTGTCTGTCTCCTGCTAGAGTTACTGATACAAAACCCTAAAAACCCTGAACTGAGTTAATTATGCTGTGGTTCTGTTGCCATCATCCCACGTTTATTCACTTTATGTTGCAATCTGGCATAATACTGACATTCATTCTAAATTATCACAGCATTTACTTTCATTTTGGTCTAAAATTCCTAATTTCAAAAAAAGATTTGTAAAATTTGGTAGTTTTTCATAGAAAATGTCTTCTGTGAGTCAGACATGTTTTTTCAGGGTTTTCAAACACTTCATAGCTCAGGAATAAATTAACGAGAAATTGAAAATATTCATAATTCCCTGCTTGAAATTATTATAATATTTTAACAAGTTTTGGGTGGGTTTTTTCAGTACTTGGGGTGTTTGTAGCATGAGTCAAACGTTTATAGAATCATAGAAACTGTGGTTGGAAGGCACCCCTCTGGATGTCTCAAGGCCACCTTTCTGCTCAGAACAGGTCCCTCACCAGCACGAGAGCAGGATGGCTGTGCCCTTGTCTAGCTGAGCCTTGCAAGCCTCCACAGATGGAGACTCCATAGCTTTTCTGGGTAACCTGCTCCGGTCTTAAACTACAGAGTTTGTAGCAGATGTCAGACATACATATTTATGCTATGATACAGAAGTGCTAATCATTTCCCAAACTTAGATGGTTCATGTCTTCACCAGACTGCAACCAGAAAGGAAAAAACCCAACCAACCAAACAAAAAAACTCAACCAGCTGGATAGTGTGGGTAACATCTAAGTGCAAAAAAAAGGTGACCACCACCCTCCCAGCATTTTCACTTGTTTTAGTTTGATTTAACATCCAGCCTAGACCAACCGGCAAAATTTGCAATACAGAGATAAATTTTACTCCTGCAGAATTGTAATCTCTAATGAAACTGAGAAACAAGGATTGTGGCAGGCTATTTGTGACTACATTGACATTTCTACAGTACTTTAACCATAGTAGTCTATCTTATTTCAGTATAACATTCTGCCTTTTCCTTGACTCGACAGTGAATTCCTCTTTCTTTCTGAACGCCTTTTGTGTAGCTATAATAGAAAATTAATTCCAGCATAGAAACACTGTATTTAGTGTTGAAAAAAGGCAATTCACATGGATTTACACATTTTAAGAATGCACACATTTATATTCTCGTGTACGTTTGTGTATATAGTATATATAAACACAGATCTGTAGATAAAATTGGTAATATATAGGTAGATATAAATAGACATAATTATAATTACCATGTCATTTCATATTTGTAACAGAAAATATGCATTCATTCATAAAAAATCCCTATTTAATTATTGAAGAATTTACTTAAATTGTAGTTTAAAAATACTCACTTCCAGCAACCACAGAGTTATTCTCTCTAATTACTCGCTTCTTTTTTTTAGCTCCTGTTTTCTTCTCCCTTTCTTCTTAGTCTTCTCAGATATAAGAGAGCTGTTCATGCCTCCCAAGTGCATTGAGCCACATTTTAAAATCACCTACAAACTTGTATTAGGTATCCATAGTCATTAGGTGCCTCTGATGGAACTATAATGAGATGGCACTAACTGATGGATTAGACCTTCTACTCAAGATGAAGTGAATGCAGTAACCTTTGAGGTGAAATGTGCCACAAAATAAAACAATGCAGATGATATTTCAAGATTAAATGTGTCTTTGTGCGCCACTGAGCAAAATATACTGATTTATTAATAATAAACCAGATTGCTACCAAATGCATGCTATTAGCACAGAGATTATATTGTTTATACAGTATTCATATGTTAGAGTAGATATGCTTTTGAAGAGATTATGTTATTCGTGATGGAATTTCTCTTTGTACCTTAAAAAGCTGAAGGAGTCTCCTGGCTGAACAGTATTGACACCTCCCATGCAGTTTCCATAGCTCCCAGAAGACTTTGTAAGAACAAAGACAAAATTTTTTTGCACAAAGATTATTTTGTAAAGCAGCATCCCAGAGTTCTATCTTGTCTGGGGTGAGGTGCTCACTTTGGGACGTCAACAAGAAGCATGCTCACAAACTACATATATACTAAATGTGGCTGAGCCCTGATGACCAAGCAGAGGGTTGGAGCCACACTGCTTGGAGCTATCTATTTGCCTCTAGAGCAGACTGGCTGTGTCCCTGTCATTAGTACTTGCACTGGGTCTCCTCTGGGCCCTTGTCCTAAAATGTAAAAATTATTAGGGAGAAGCAGGTTTCAACTAAAAGCTGTTTTACAGCCCTCTGGGGAGGTGGTGGAGAGTAGATGTGAGTATCATGGAATGAGGGAATGCTTGGGGTGCTGGAGGATGTAAAGCCTTCTGCTTTGGAGGACCATGTAGGCTACACAGAACCAACTCAGGTGCAGTCTCATCCTTTACGAGCGGTTCTTGGAATGAACTATCTCCAAAACTATACTTTGACTTTTTTCAGATAAAACTAGTTGGTTGACTCCAAAAAAAGAATCCAAGAGCATACTAACATTTATGTTAAATAGACCGTCAGGCACCCTGTTTTATTCATGGACAGCTCGAGGGAGAGGAGCTGGAGATAAGGTTCCCTTGACATGCTTTTCATCAAGTAATTGAATCACAACAGTTAGGACCTCTGGTTGGGAGAGATGGGCAGATTCTGAAAGTTTGTTAAGTTTTTTTTGATATCCCAAGCAGAACATGTTCAGTGTTGCAGCAATAAATAGACTGTTGGTATATGGTGATAAATAATAATCAAAGCAAAAAACTACCTCAGTGAATATATATATGCCATCAAAACCACACTTCTGCTCAAGGTGAAGGTTACAGAAATGTTCATTCAGAACCCCAACTTGCTGGCTGGATAGAAAAGTTCCTTTCTGAGAAAGACATACTGAGATTCACAGTGGCAGTAACATACCCGCACATATTTTTTTAAAACGTACATCTTAATTATGGGAACATGACCTTATGACTTCTATGGGCATATTCTGCATCAGTGCTCACCTGGGAACCCTGGGATTCCCATCTTCATAACCAGATCCAACAGCTCTCTCAAGTGAGAGAGAGTGGTATATCCTCTCCCATAGGATTGTATTTTCCCTTTGTATGAAAATCCCAGTGACTTCACATTCAGAAGACCATAAGTTTACGCAGTAAATGATGGGAGAAGTAACAGTTATGAGGATAGCTGTATTCTTAATTTTCTCATACTCATTTTCTTATATGTTTTCATTTCTTTCAAGACTTTTATGTGAGCAATCTGAAACTTAATGTCACACAAAACCTAACAGCAACGGCATTATCTCTTCAACACATTGTAACATAGAAGTTCTACTTATTTCTATTGCTCATTAAGTCTGGCCTTTCAAGAGATAAATGTTGTTCTGCTAAACCTTACGTGATCCCTGAATGCATGTTTTGACCTAAGTCCTACAGGCTTCACACTGACAAAGTTCTCTTCTCAGAGAGTTTTTTCAAAGAGCTTTTGGGTCAGGTTTTATGCTTGTGACTCATGAATAAAAGCTCTCAGTCCTTCCTGTAACATTTCACTGAAGGTTAATCATTATATAATACAGAGACACCTGAGAAAAAGACTCCCTTGCCTATACACTCTCCAAAATACTTTAAATTCTAAAATCCTTGCCTTCCTCATCAAACTCCCTAATTACTTAATTAAAACTACAGTATGAGTCTAACAAGCTACTGCAGGCTCTCAGAAATTCAGCTTGCAGTAATTAAAACACGGTGAAGCCTTTATAACCTGATACACCTTAAAAAATCCTCTTTTCCTTCCCCTTTCTTACCTCAAAAATCTTTTTGTCTTTCATTTTGCTTCCTCTTAGTATCTTAGTTTCCTTGATGGTACCTGCTGCCTTGGCAGGTGCCAAATTTACATAGGTCTTGCCTTTGTCACCTAAATCCCAGTGCACAGTGCTATCCCGGGCTGGTTTCAGGCTGCCAGCATCACCTGGTCAGCAGGACACTGCTAGGCATTTTCAGACCTAGCTAGAAACAGATAAGAAGGCTATGAGCATGGGGCTCGCTCTCTGCCCATTTCTCTTCCTATATTACAGTAGAGGTCTTCCTCAAAAACTAAGAATCGCCTTGCTCTTGACGAGCAATTCAGGAGAGCCCTGCTCGGGCTTCACACCTGTGGCAGCCATCAACCACCAGGCAAATGAGACCATTTCCAATTCCTCAGCTCCTTGCTGAGGTTAGTGCAAACCAGCACCCCAACATATACTGAGGTAATTACCAATCTACAGGAGCAAAGAGTTAATTGAAAATCATAGGCTTTTTCAGATGGTATCAAGCCTGCAATTCTCCAGGGGATCCAGAAATGGTAATTACTCAGTGAGCACTTTTCCCTATGCTCTCACCCCCTGAGGGTGACCTTACTCTACAAAAAATCCACCCGTCTCTTGCGTGCTTTATGCACGTTCCCCATGGAGTATGCATTTTATGTAACAGGATGATTAATTCTTCATCTCCACATCAGGGAGAAAGAGTTCCTTGAAGAGGCAAAGGAAAAGGATTGGGGTGATGCAGTCTTAGCTGAAACAGACTTTCACGAGGCTTTACTTTGCTTTTGAGCTTTGAGATGCTGTTATTTAAATGGATTTGATGCTGGTAAGTGAGAACAGAGGAGGTTTTTGCTATAATTGATTTTCAGCTTGTTCCCCTGAGTATTTAGTGCCTGCTGGGCATTTCATGATAGACTGTACTCTGTATCTGCTCTTCATACCAGTTTTACCTGTTTACAAGGCTACAGTGTACCTGGCTCTGGTATTAAAAGATAGTCAGCATGACTGATCCATGGGAACTTCAGCCCCATGTAAGCTTTAGCTGTTGCATTGGAATTAATGCCACTGAAGACATCCTATTCTTGTGTGCCTTCAGCTCACCTTCCACTTTTCCTGAACGTTTAGCCAAGAGTTTCTTTCATGTGTATTACTATCTACAGTCAGAGGACTGTCTCTGTATGGGAGCACTATCTATAACCTTACTGCATATGGTTAAAAAAGCATCTAAAATTAGGCACCTAAATTTGCATATTTATAAGTACCCTGAATGTAAAAAATTAGCCCAGCTAAAGCAAAAAAACCCCAAAAAGGTAATTACTGACTTCAGAGAAGTTCAATGACCTTTGCTCTCTTTGAGCAGCAGAGAATTTGTAGGTTCCATCTTGGTGTTGGAAGTGCTGACCCTGTACCCAGACCAACAGATGAGCCAACCCAACTGGTTCTTTCCCTGCATGGTCCCAGAGACCCATCCTTTCTTTCATAAAATAAATTTGTATTTATTTCTTGAAATAAAATCAATTGTTTATCCTGGGATCACTCCCTGCTGTAATCAACAGACCCTTCTTTTCTTACCCTCCTCCAGCAAACAATACATCTTTTGTGAATCTTAGTATATCCACAAACCCCAGAAGCTTCCTGGCTCTCAGGACTACAAAAATACTGATGAACGTTGCTGATAGGAGCACCTGCAGATAACCATTCATTGCAAAGATACCAAAGATACTTGTTCTAAACAAGTACTTTGCAGGTGCTATCACAGCTAGACTGTTTCCAGTATCTCATCAAACTCACTGGCATTTCCAAACTACAGCCCTCAATGTAGGGATGTCCAAAAAATGAAAAGACTTTTTGAAGTCATGGGGGAAGTCCATTTCAGAGCAAGCGTTTAAGTTTAGATATCCTGATCCTTATTGCAGTCCCTTAGCCCACCACTCCTATTAAAAAAAAAAAAGAACAAACAATGAACAGGCAGAGGGGTAAATGCACCTTGAGTGAATTCTCAGTGTATCATAAATTCATCGGAAATGTGCTGTGCTAACTCGAGTAACTTAGCTCATTAAACCCTGGGGTCTGTTCACTTACTTGTTTTTAGACTATATTACCGTTTTTTTCTGCTATATTATGATGTAGTTTGTTTTTTTATTTAATTCTGGTGAGAATTGCTAGCAGGTTGATAGTGCATTTATATATGTATTGCAGGCAACAAAGGCGCCACATCTGTTCTATCTCCCGGTCACCACATCTGGGAAATCTCTGCATTCTTCACCCAGCATGACTTACTGCATGGCACAGCTTAGTGCAGATAAACACACAGAAATGGGAGAGAAGTTTGTGGTTTGTCACATCAGCTCAGTGTCAGTATTTCACACAGCCAGGACCTACTCTGAATAGATTCTTCCTGTTACACATGGATCAGGCATCTATGAGCAGAACTTATTTCAGTTATTGAAAGAGACCACTCACTAAAAGCCAAGAACACTAATGCCACCCTGGGTAATATGTCCACCCTGGGTATGTGTCCATTGTGCAATGTCAGCAAAAGCAAGTGCAGGTCACATCTCACAGTGTAAATCTCATCGTATTTGAGCACAGCTTCCTTTAACCTCAACTCGTTTAGAGCAATGCATCTTCCAGACTTTCCATTAAAAAATATCTGTTGAATAAATAAATAGCAAATTTTGAATCAAATATCAAAATTCTGAATGGAAATGTACTGATCCTGTCAGATCTTACTTGAAAAATTATTGAAATAGATTACTTCAACGTTATCATTTTCACTTTCATAACATAAGAGAACATAAAGCAGGTAAAACAGTGACTCCTAAGCAAACTATATTGGTGACACTGAAAAAAAATTTTTGGGGATATAGTTATGAAAAAAAAAAGGGAAATTTCAGATTTCATTAAAATTCACGTGCTCATGAGCTGTATTGAAATATTGGTACTCTTGTGTGATGGGAATTCTCTTTTTTCTGCCAATTCCTGTATGGATACTAGACTGAAAGCTTATAGTAAGTAAAATATGAAGCTAGATAGATGAAGGTGCAGTTTTAAGAAAGGACTGTTTTGAAAGAAAAACATTGTTATGAGGCTATAATGGGGAAGAATGACTGGTGCAAGGGCCAGTTTGAGGAAGCTCATGGTCATGGTCATTGTGGTCTGGCCAAAAAGTTGCCATAAAGCCTATGTGCCCGGCACACCAGGTTGTGCTCCTAAGGTTGCTATTTCTGTGGGTACACTAGAAGAGAGTCTCCTGAGGAAAAACACGAGCGGAGTAGTAGCTTGAGCCACTTTCATGGGGAGCTGTGAGCAGAGAGTGCATCAAATTGACTTGGATCCTGTTTTCAAAGAGAAGTCAGGGAAACAGCCAAAGTGCCCTTGGCAACACTACTTGTTTGGTTAGGGACCCAAAACTGCAGACATCTAAGCACAGGCTTAGCTTTAACAGAACAAGTAATTCAAAGGCAAGGATCCACTGACAAGCCCGAAGGCAAGTATGTACATAGGTTTTTGCAGATGTGTGTTTAAGATGCCTATGTTACTGTATTGTGGACCAGACACAGATCTTTTAAGAACAAATATAGTTTTATGGTGGGATAGCTCTTAAAGAAGTCAAAATTATAGGAACATTATTAACTGAAAGGATGAGGCATAATTTACCTTATTGGTGTGAAACATCTCTAAGGTTGTAGTGACCTAAAAGAGTTTAGCAGTTTTGTTCTTGAAACTTACATGTATTCTTAAGCCAGTCTTTGTCCTCCAAGTGGGATTCTGTATTACAGAGTGAAAAGTAGAGTAAATTTTCTCACCTAGAAGATTTTTACATTATGTATTCAGAGTTATAAAACTTCATTTTGATTTTGTTGGGTGCAAAGGTGGCTTTTAAAACTGTCTTTCTTCCAAATAACGACTGAAGATGTGGTTCTAAGAGTTTGTGGAACATCATTATTTTATCTGAAGAGGAGTCATGAAAGTTCAAACTGAGGTCCTATACATAATAAGTCTCATGGCTATTAAATAATTCCCAGTAGACAGTCATGAGCATTATTAATGAGGCCCCATTAATAGTTTAGAAAACCTTTAGTTGAACTCTACTTGCAGTTCCATTCATTAATTGCAGTAATTAACATTAAGGACTGCAAAAGCTTAATAAACGGCTTTTCCATTAATTCATATGATGCTTATAGTGAAGTCAGGTACTTACCGAGCCATAACTGTGGAGTGCATTTGAAGCAACAGCAGCTTTCAAATAACACACAAAACTTGCAGATTATTCTTTCACATTTGCAGAAAGAGAAATCATAACTCTGAAACTAAGGAGGCTTCCTATCACACTGGTAGCGTGGCAGAATTTATCTCTCCATCTGTTCCTATCCACAGTGATACACCTTTTTTTTTTTGGCTAATATAATGTGTAAGCTTCTGGGACAACTTGGTTGTCCTTCATTTCAGCAAATAATCACAATAATGATGATGATTGTAATACGAATTGGATGCATCATCATTTGAACAGAGTGCAAAACTAGGGCGGAAAACAGCTCAACTGCAGAAAAAACCCACCTTGCTGCATAGGTTAGGCAAAACTCTTCAAACAAGTGTGGAAAGAATTAAAGGATGGAGAGTATCTTATCAGTTATCATTACATTAAAAAAAGCAAAACCAAACACCAGAGAAACCACAAACCACATTAAAAGAATAGACATAATCAGCTTAGTCTATTTTGTCTCAAGAACATACAAAACTTAGAAATAGTCCACTATGGAGAATAAAGGTAACAGGCAGTATTACCACCAGAAAGAACAGGTAGGGTGTCATTTTGGCTGGTTCTTGCTTAAGAGAAATGCATATTCATAAGAATCATAGAATCATAGAATCATT